>NW_028258327.1:15725673-16028703 GCF_053883595.1 Heterocephalus glaber | reverse complement strand
GATTATTGTTTAAAATTGGGGTTTTGTATATTAGCTTAAAAAAGCAATTACCAATGTGCATATTTTTCCTACATGTCATTTTCTAATGAAGCAAAGAAGTTGTTAAAATTAAGTAAATATTTTACAGAGAATGATGCTATTAAACATAGCAGATATATATTATATTTACAAGATTTTAAGAAAAGTTTGAAAAATCTAATATCTCTGGAATGCATAAAGCATCTTGTAATAGATGTATAAGTTTCTACTTGTGCACACATGATCATAAATTGACAACATTTACATTATTAAGAAAAATTAGTTTTACCATGTAAAATACTTTTGGTATACTCACCAAGGAAAATCAAGAGAAAAATAATTTTTCACTTCTATTGCACAATGAAAATGTTTGAAGAGTAATCAATGAGATGGCAAAAATGTCAAAAATTACTAATAAAGTGAACTGCATTTAAAGCAAATTTCCGTTATAAGCAACTGAAATATCCTTCAGATAATAAGGCTTTCTTGTCTGAATTTGGAAGGATCATATGAAATGGGTAATCAAAGAGGACATGTTACTTTAAAATTATTGATAAAATGTATGAAAAAATTCTCCGTATTTGAAATATTCATTATTTTTTCCATTTTTGAAGTCATTGTTTTTTTACAGATGGAAAAGTCCCCCATAGGTTGTTGTCAGTACTTATTTACAGCTAAATAAAAGCTGCACTAGATATTTTCACAATTCTCTGAACTATTCTTAGTCCTTGAGAATTTGTTCAAAAGCTTCAAAAGTAAAAAACAAATGTTTTAAGAGCATTGATAAAAAATTAAGAATAATTGTGTGTTGGGGCCAGGGATTTAGCTCCGTGGTTTTGCCTCCTGCTGCGCAAGTGCAAGGACCCAAGTTCAATCCCCGGTACCCCCCTCAAAAGAATTATTGTGTGTAATTATTTTATATAGAATACACTGTTAAGAGTTTGAACATCTTATCACAGATCCAGAAATAAGATAATTATTAACAAGTGTGGTTTAAAACAATTTCCTTTCTCTATTCACTGATGTTTTATTTTTTAAAAATCATCACAAATAAAAATAAACATCAAGATTGAAATATTGTGAATGAATGTGACATGTCTTTTGGATATACTGTACCTGAAAAGTTAAATGAGGTCACCTTAACCTCCAGTGAAACCAGATCAAATTCATTAAAATGAAGTTAATATTCATGGGACTTATTAACAAGTTGCAATATTTAAAAATGATCTTATCCCTGAAAATTTTCAGTGTTTTGTAGTACTTTAGATTTTAAAATATTGATATATGAATATGTAACATTTTATTCTAATAGAGAAATTATAGTAGCTCAATTAAAATTTCTGAATGGGATACAGTGCCAGATTATGTGATTAGTCCATGTTAATGTAGAACACTGTCCTTAAGATATGGAAAAAGAGTTAATGTAAAACAAAAATTTCAGACCAAGCTACAGTTTAATGAATTAAACTACAGTTTTAAGAATTTGGTTCCTCTTTGTATCCACATCTTTGAAAATAAGCTATATTACTGATAGCTTTTCTTTTTAACGTATAAATCTAGAGGGATTCTTGATTATTAGTACAGTTTTAACAAAAGCAGCATAACTCCTTGCCAAAATGTAAGAAATAAAGTTTTTTTAAATGCTTAAGGCCAAATATTATGAAATTAATGGAGTCATAGTCCTGAAAGTTGTTTAAAAACTGTTTAGTATTATCATCACACTGTTGTGCTTAAATGTTCTTTCTACTGTAGGTTTAGGAAATATATATCATGAATATTATATATTGAATTTATTTAGATTATTTAGAAGATTATTTTCTCTTTTATTCATGTCCCTAGAAAGCTGCCTCTTGATTTCCCTACAGAGTCCTCTATTACTGTTTATTTTTCCTGTGAATCTTCGATTACACTGTGCCTCAGGAATCATAGTGTTTTGAAGTGCTCTTAAGTGGCAGAGCTGATTGCATGCTTGAACATATGGCTCATGAGAAGAACTGTTTCTTTTGACAGTTCATTGGTAGTATGTCCAATGGCATAATCTACTGTGGTTTTTTGAAAGTACAATTATAAGTAAGACTCATAATTTTCACAAAAGATCATGTATCTTCCTTTTTTTGCACTAATAGACTGTAATTTATCTTGTCTTATTATCTGTACTTCCATTTAGTTGTTTCCTCTTCTGTTATTCTATGACTTTAGACTCTATCTCTACCTTTCCTCTTTCATTTTCTTTGATTTGCTTGTATGGAATGAATTTTCATCTTGTTGATTATCCCGCATACTCATAATCAGACAAATGACATAGGTGAGAGTATGGTGTAGGTATGAATGCATGTGAACTCACTTATTCTATTCTTATAAATTTATTTTATTTTATATTTAATTGAATATAGATTTTATTACTTCAAAGGCAAGCAGGTCCACAGAGTAGGAGTTCTGGGCCCATAATAGTGAATGTGGCCAGCACTTACCAGAAAGTTCCTAGAACTGGATTAATGTTAACCTTGTTAGTTCTTACTTATGCCTCCGTTACTTCTGCAACTCATTGTGGACTTTGTAAGTTAGCTGCACTGTTGGTCTCATTTCCTGTATGGTATCATATATATGAAATTCAACAGACTACCCTTCAGAGTGAAAAGATAAAATAACTGTAGATGATGTAGTTTTTCTAGATTGTTCTTTATCTGCTCCCCTTGTCACTAATATGGTTAGAAACAGCCTAGATAACAAATTCCTTAAAATGTATCTGAGGATTAAAACTTAATTCTTAACCGTTTCACATTTTCAAGCTCCCTTAAGTTAATTTTAGGCTATTATTAGCAATGAATAGCTATTCTCAGATTTCTTTCATAGTCTTTTGTTTTGATGACCTTTTTGTACTTCAGTCCTTTACCTAATTTTATTCAGTTAGAAAATATGGTAATTTTGAATAACTTCTTGATAATTCTGCAAATGCAAAAGAAAGTTTATAAAAGGCATATTTTGCAAAGTGAATCAATTTGATTTCAAAGCTAGTATTAACATATTTTAATGCAGAGAAAAAAATGCATCTTAAGGTTACCAGGGGTCCATCAAATTGACCTACGTGAGTCCACAGAAGTTACATGTTTCCTAAAGCCAAGGAACTGTTTCATGACCTTGGAAGTATTAGTATTTCTATTTAAGTCATTACATTTTCAAACATGGGAACTGCTCAGATTTGGTTCACTGCACAAACCAATCACTTAGAATGTTAAAGAGTGTGACTCGGGTCTCTTGGAGACAGCTCTTCTGTAATTGAGCTCTCGTTTGCTTGGCCTGTCTACCTTCCTTGTTAATTTTTTTCCTTGAATTTTTTTTTCCCTTGTCAGCCTACATTATGAATATAACTGATAGAACAAACATCAACACCTTACATTGGAAATTCTCTCCTCAGAACTCATTTAAAACACATGCTGAGGTTCACAAACTGCAAGTTTTATATAATGTCAGAACGTTTTAGAGTTGAAAGTGATTGTTAGATGCATATAACAATCACTTGGGCAGCATACAAAAATATTCACGTCTCAGCCCCACTTCTTGGCGATTCTGATTTAACTTCCGGGGAGAAGATTGGGGACATCTGTATTTTTAAAAAACCAAACTTTCCAGGCAATTTTAATTTCTAGAAAACTTTGAAAATCACTGGGAAAGTCCCACTCAAATGAAAAAAATTCAGAAAGAATTTGATTTATCAAAGATTACATGATTGTAATGTAGCAACTAAAACCCAAATTTTCTGACATTAAATATAGAATCTTTATAATGTTTTGAAACTATGCTGAGAGGTATTCTCCCACAAAATCTTCAGACATAAATAAGGCATGAGCTTCAATTGGGAAGCTATATACAGCTAGATACCTCTCTCTAAGTGACCATGTTCATTGGATATAATGCACGGAAAGATAGTTTCATTTAGAAAATGCTATTACTATACTTCTCATATAAAGGGAGGATTGTGTATTTTACTGGTTTATCAAGTATAAGTATGATGATTCTCAAATAGCTCTTACTTGAAGAGAGTTTTCAGAAAAGCCACATAATCTTCTACATAGTTCAATCCTTTTGAGGCCTGGGACACGGCAACAATATCTTGCAAAGAATTTACACCAAATCAATTTGAACTGTGTTATTCACAGCTTCTCATTACTGTTCATTGTTCAGATGAAAATGGTCTCACAATTGCATTCAATCATCTGATTCTATAGTGCCAGAATTTACAACTGAAACAGAAAGACATAAAAAAGATATGGTTTAAGAGTTGACACTTAGCTTTTGTTTATGGTATTCTTTTAATACTGATGTTGATCTTTCAACATTTAGAACTCAGATGGACAATATTGAAAATGGCAGTCGAAAATTAGCTTGTCTTTAAAGTTTATTTTCCTGTTTGTGTTCATCTTATTGGAAATACTAAGATTGACAGAATTTTGTTTTATTTTTATTTTAATAATGTTTTGGCAAACAAAGGGCACATTTACATGGTGAATATATGTGTCTAATGTAGAACTTTACATGGAATGATTGTACCTTGATTTGTTCTTCTGCATCTTTAAAAAAATTTTTTTTTGGTACTGGGGATCAAATTCAGGACCTTGCACTTGCAAGGTAGGCACAGCACCACTGAGCTAAATCCCTGGCCCATTCTGTATTCTTTCATATAAAACATTCCTTGTTAACTTTCTCTTACCCAATCATGTAAAAAACAATTGTCTGTTCAACTATTTTGAAACTGGAAAACATTTAGGTTTTTTGAACCATAAAAATAAATGTGTGCTGAATTATTAAGGTTCCTGGAAGCTAGCATATTTATAAATGTAGAGGAGAGTAAACTGGAAAAAAATCTTAAGTTGCTTCATCTTCTGGTGATAAAACTTCATGAATAGTTGAGAGGAGGGGGACACAAGGATGAAAAGGATGGAAAATCCCAGAAAATTGAAAATAAAGATGAGATGATATGTAAATGGCTGTGGAGATATTTCTAAAGTCTGTGATTGTTTCTTAAGTTTGCATAGTGAAAAGGATTTTTTAAAAGTTCAGCTGAATACTGAGAGTTTGAATATCACACAACACGTTCGTGGTGAGGAACTGAAAATTAATGAGAAATTAAATATCATGAGACTTTAAACTGGCTTCTTTTTAACAGATGCTAGAGGACGGAAAAGAAAGAGATGCTTTTATGTAAAGGCAGAATTTCAAATCAATAATCTAGGATGCTATGAGAAATATTTATGAGTAAAAGAATTAAAGCTTATTTGAAATTTAAAAATATATAAGTCATCAGTGGTAATTTGTTATGGATTACTTGATTCAAAATAATAGTACAAGGAAACAATGTGTACTTTTCATCCAAAGTGAACAGGAATATTTCCATTTTTGAAAATGTGCTGTCTTTGTTGTAGGATACTTGATTAAGAGTTTATTTGATCAGAATTGAGAAGAGATCTGATGTCACCTTATCCAAACAGCTGAACAATGCTTGGCATTACAAATATTCAAATGACAAATTCTTTCATGGACAATGAATGTAATTTTCTTGACATAGTTTTTATTTTGTGATAAAAATAAATATAATTATTTGAAAGAACTTTCTCTTCCCAAAGTCTGCAGATTCTCTTATCATTTTTGAAATATTTAGAGAACAATCTAATACTATTGCCTCTCTTTTAGACCATAAATCCCTCCAGGGCCAAGATCAGGTCTAACTCATTTCTCTGCTGAGAACTTAGCACAGGGCAGGTCTCAATACACATTCATTTAATAAATGTGAGGATGAATGTGCAAATGAGCAATTAACTAGTGGCCTTTTTTCCAAGACTGTTTATGAAGATTTTGTGTATTTACATTTTTCTCCTTTTTTCTACTGACAAAACATACTATAAAGCTGCTTAGCTCAAAGTAATTTGTATGAGTAAATTCAAGACTATTTTCTGCAACTTCAAAAGAAAGAAAAGAAGATAGAAGAGGCATATTTGCATCCATAATTCAGAAGATAGATCAGATCTTCCTTCATTGTTTCCCTTGTATCCCTGCTTTAGCTACTCACAAATCCACTCATCCAAATCACAAAGAATTACTACTCTGCCATAAAGAAGGATAAAGTTGAGTCATTTGTAGGAAGATGGATACACCTTGAGACCATAATGTTATGTGAAGTAAATCAGACAAACAAGCTTAAATATTGCATGCTTTGCCTTATCAGATAAACTAAACATATAGAGAAATAAAAGACAGATAATAGGAAAAAGGAGACAACATGGACAGTATATCTAAAAGTGTACCTTGATTTAGTATAATTGTCTTATGTATTTTATATATTTTGCCCTATTAGTGTTCTTGTTGATCTATAAATGATACTTAACTTCATATGAAATTAAAAGATAAATAAATGAATCTGATGCTGGCAAAAAAAAGGAGGGTGGACAGAAGGGGAAAAAGAATTGAGATGTGTTATATACATGTACCATTTCCCTAGGATGAGTGCAATCATTATGTACTACAAATATGTACTAACAAAAACTAAAAATTTTTTAAAAGAAGAAAGAAAAGAATTTAACAAGTGAAAAAAGGGAGATCTTGGCCTTCTGACCAACTAATATATGATAATTCAAATCATACTTGTCACACAGTTCAACTTTGAAAGTTTTCCTAATCCTCGTGCTGCCCTGGACTATCTCATTGACTTCAAAGATTTCAAGTCAGTAGATATTAATGGTACCCACTTCTTTACTTTTATTCATAACTTCTGTGCTGCATCTTGCTCTCATGCATTCAGCTGCCTGGTTTGTATTTCTCTTCAGATATTAGGCTTCTCAGTCCTCAGATTTCCAAAACTAAATCCACATAAAATTTCTAATATGTTCATAATTTTTCTTTTGGTTGGAAGTGCCTTGATCTACTTACTTAAACCCACTAGAAACTTGATCCTAAACCTAGAATCTTTCCACATTTTCTCCAGTCACATCACCACAACCTACTTGTTTATTTTCTAACCATGTTAATGTTTATTTCCACAGCTGTGATCCTTACTGCTTTACCTTCTACCTCAGTGTCCTCTATGTCCTCTAAGCTGTTTCCTCCAATTCTTTTCTCCTCACCCTCAGTATGGCCTTCTCCTCTATTGCTATCATTCACCTAGAATATACAGAAAACCATGTCCTCCTTCTGTGGAAAGTACTCAGTGGCTCCACTCCAACCACCAGAGGAAGCTCATTACTCTTCAATAACAGAGCACACACAGTCCAACTCTTCATCTCTTCCTCAAATTAAATCATCACTGTCTCACATTCCTTGTACTTTTGTACACCAGAGAAAAATACCACTATAGTTGTTCTCAAAAAGCCAAACATGTCATATGTGTTCTCAGCTTTTCCATATTTGGGTGACTTCTTTTCATTCCTTACCACCATTTTTCTGTCAGAAGCTTCTATTTATCATTCAAAACGTGCCTTTGCACTTAGCAGTATTAATAATAATATAATAAGCATAGTAATGAGAATGACATATCTACATGACATTTAATTGTTTATAAATAATTTTTACATGAATTATCATACCTAAGTTGGGCACAGTGCTGCATACCTATAGTCTCAGCACTTTGGGAAGCTGAGGCAGGTGGATTGCAAGTTCAATCTCACCTAAGCAACTTTGCAAGAATCTGTCTCAAAATATAAATAAATAAATAAATGAAAATTATTATGTCTGCTTTGTCATGGTACTTAACAACAGGCAAGGAGCAAGTTATTACCAATATATATTGGAATATAAACTTCATGAGGCAGGGACTTTTATCCCTACTGCTCACTGAACTCTCCAGTGCCTAGGAATGTCTAGCAAGTAGCAAATCTCAGTGGTCTTTTTGAGTGAATGAATAAATGAAGAAAGAGCTGAATTTTAAAAAGTGTTTATGCAAGTATGTACTATTGATAAATAAAGTTTATTGCCAGATGAAATGATAGTATGGTCCTTTGTATTTAATCCAGTGATGGACCAGGAATATTAGTTGTAATGAAAATATCACATTACTTTATAATTTCTGCTTAATAGCTGAATTACTGTATCTTCTCTCTCCTAATTCAGGACTTGATACTATTCGTTAGGTGGTTTCAACTTTAAAAAGATGTATTAAATAGTTAACAAATGACTTTGGGACCAAAGTCAAAGGTAGCTTTTCTGTGAGATGTGATGAAACCCATTCTTTGTTCTTATTTTTCCCCCCAGGAACAGAAGAAAGAAGCAAAAAGTTATTATTATATTTCTGAATGTAACATAATCGTGTTAGCCAAAATCTAGTTGTGATTAAATCTCTAAGTAAAATAATAATTTGGGGGAAAGAGTTCTTGAAATAATTGTTAGTCTTAAGTAAATGAAGTTAGAATTTCAAAGGGAAAATAGCATGGACATATTTGAAAGTGGTGGGTAAAAAGAGCAGGTCAGAATACATTTCCTCTACTTTTGATTGTTTACTGTAAAGCAGTGCCATTAGACAAAACACACATATCCCACACACGAAGACTCATTTAGGAAGGAATACACCCAGGGGACTGTAGTGACATGTTGTCCCAGCTTCTAACTGTAGCCTGGCTTGACTGCTTTGCCTTAAGTAGAGCAGATTACTTTTATATTTGATCATGCTGTCTATGCAGCTATCCAGCCATTAGTCCATACAATTAATGCAAATGAACAAATGCTTTTAATTGTGAACCACAATTTTGCATCTTTTCTTGCTTGATCTTAGTTGCTTCTGTTTGTACGTTGTTTAGCAGGAAATTTTTTTTTATTAAACTATGAAGCCCTGTAGCTGTCTTATTAGCGAACATTTATGTGCCATTTTATGGCCAGCAAAGTATTTTACAGACCCTGTATCATTCTTTTTTTACTCAGTCCCTTTGAGTAGAGCTGCAGTGTTGTTTCAGTTTTTACAAACTTCAGAAAGAAAGCTATGTGAGAGTAAGTTACTAGCAGAAGGTCAGATGATAAATTAGTAGTCAAAAAGGTATTGGAGGTCATGATCTTTAAATTGCTGGTTTATATCCTAGCTCATACTGCTATACTAATTCTTTTCTGGTCTTTGGCTGATGTATTTGTACAAGATTCCTAAAGCTCAAAAGAGGCTGGGTTTGTTAAGTGATAGAGTAAGAAAGCAGCAATAATAATATACTTTATTATAAATAAAGGTCATTGAGCTTTCCAAAAGTCATTATATCTACAAGTATTGAAACTACTTATGGGTGTGTTTTTAATTTAGAGTGATCAAGATTAATTTGGAGTGGTTTTAGTTTAAAAAGCCCTAGTTAGAGGGTTGTGCTGTCAAAGCCGTTAAATTACATGCTTAGTCAAATTCATAATAATTCATTCTGGGACAAAATATTGCAATCAGAGTGAAATTCTATGATGTCAAAATACATAAACAAGAAAGATAAAAATAATGCTGAAAACAAACCCAATGAAAGAATTGACGAATTCTTAAAAAATGTGGACTTTGAATTTGTGAAATTGTGGTGTTAAGCTAGAGAATATGGAGTTCCTTTTTAACTAAAATTATAAGGAGATATTTGAAATCCTCTTGTTTGCTGTCTTAAAACATAGTCTGGTTAAAATCATAGTTTCTTAAATACTTTCATAGTTCAGATGCTTTTTTAAAGGCATTTGGTCACAAAAGCAAGTGTTCACTTTTATTATTAGTTTGCTACCAAGTTGGAAGGCTTGTATTTATATAAAGTTTTTCCTCTAAAATATTAATAAGAACCTGAATGTAGATAAGAGGAGAAAGCCATTCCAGATATAAATTTGTGGTTCTCTTTGATAGGAAAATCTTATGTACATATTCAATGGATGAGCCTCACTTGCTCCTGGGCTCAATATTCAACTAATTAATGTCATTCAAGCATTATATGCTTTACATTGGCATTTGATCGAATATCAAATTCTCTCTTCGAACGAACTGCACCTTAAGAAGAACTCATTTGTGTGTGTGTTTTAGTTAGCCTAAAGTATGTCTACATTTAATTTCCATCCGTTTGAAGTGAATTTTCTACTACTCATTTGGAACAAAGACAAACTCCTGTGACTGGCAAACCTGTTCTTTCCTTGTCTCATAACGTGTGTTTATGTGTGCATGCTTGTGTACGCTGTGTGTGAGAGGGTTAATCAGTAGTACACACAGAAATTGATTGCAAAAATGCTGTATTAGCAAAATGACTCTGAATGAGGTTTGGGGAAAATTGAATGCCCTGCCTAAGGTCGTGTAGATAAGAAGTCATCCAGGAATAATTTAACCATTGGTGGAAGTAAGAGCCTGAGATCTGAATCCTGTTCTGTATTTAGTAGTCATTATTTTCCAGTGATAATAAAAGCAAACATTTTATTTAAGAAATGCATATCCATGAAGTTTTCAGTGAAAAACAAATACCGACATAAAATGCCTTTTAATAAATTTTTATATTTCTTCTATGATTCTCGCTTATGAAACCTTGAGGAAAACATTTTTTTTAAATGTAACCTCCGACAGAGCCCATATTTTGCATGTTCTTATTATAATAGACTGTTACCTCTTCTCTACAAAGAAATAGAGACAAATTCATTTGCTATTGCATTAAGTTGGTGGGGGAACTACTTTCATAAACAGAATGTAGTGCAAATGATACTGGCTGAATTCTGAGGCTGGATTTTTCAAAAGAAAACTTTTTCTGATATATGTTAGAATGGTAAAGAAGACTATTCAAAACTACTGCAATAGGAAAAAGAGACTACAGTCAGTTCTGAGTATAGTGCAGAAAATTGAGGACTCATAGCCAATGAACATGGTGAGGGGTACAGCCGATGAAACATTTCTAAGAGGAGAAATCAAAGAGGGGCATGGATTCTTGCTAATCTGACCCAACAAGATTCTTGCTAAAGGACTTAGATTTCTAGAGTAAAGGGATTGTTATGAAACTTATTTAGGATTCTTTACTAAAACTGACTTTAGAAGGCCAAAGACATGATAAGATCCCATGTTGAAACCTGTAGAAAAGACAGCTCAGAGTATACTGATGAAAGTTTGCTTAGAGGAAGTCTTTGTCAACTTAAACAGACCAAGCAGTTTCATTGGTCCACTCAATCTTGTTACCCAAACACTATCCTTTGAGGAATCCCAAAACACATGAAGAAACAGCACATAGTTGTATTGGTGGACAGTCACAATCACCTGTTAGATACCTGAAAAAGCAAGCTTCAAATGATAGCATCACCGACCACGAATCACCATCTCCCTGACTTTATATCTTCCTGAGGCTCAGATATTATGAAGCTGAGGAAAGCTGTCCAAATTGTCAATGCACAGAATCCATGACTATAGTAAATGATGGTTCTCTTATTCTTCCAAAATTGGAGTAGCTTCTTAAGCCTCAACAATTAACAAGAATAAAACTTTTTTTATATTTTTATTTAAACCTGTAACATCATTTTTCCTGGGCTATTGAAAAAACTCTTAATTATTCTTCCTGGTCTCACAACTGCTTTCCCAGATCTTGTCTCTACCTATTAACTCAAGTGAGTCGATGAAACATGACTTCTAAAAATCTTCTAGTGCCATGGCCTTTTTGACAAGAATGAAAGGCAAAGTTCCAAAGGAGCATACCTCTTTTCATGTACCACCATTTTTCTCCTTCTGGCCACAGTAATAACTACATTCCTTCTGGAATAAACCATTCAGGCATTCACTCTTTTGTTCTCTGTGCCTAAAATAAACTTACAAGGACTCTGCATTCCCTACTCTCTTTTACTGATATGGTACATAAAATAGATGCCCTGCCACATCTATCCTATCCTGTGTTTGTGATAGCAAAGAATGAAGATTGCTGTTCTATGATGTACTATGTATGTGATAAAGTGTGGGGAAAAATAAAACCCTGCATCCTGAGGGATTTTGGAAAGGAGAATATGAAGGAAATGGGGAGAGAACATGAGAAAGAGAAATAGGCAAACTAATATTGTCTTAATCTCCTGTTTGGGCTTGGAGGGAACATGTGCTAGACAAACTGAGGGGTATATCTGCCATAGAAAAATCTCTTTCTTCTCTCTTTGAAATCCTAGAAGGAAAGTGATACATCATTGGCAACTCAGACTAGCTAGAAGAGTGGAAATTTGTGATCAGGCTGGGAAAGGATTTAGTTGGGCTTCCCTAACCTCTCAGTTTGTGCATGGACACATGCTGAGTGGAAAACTGGCAGGCTTGCCACGGGCCTGCACTTGGTCCTTCAGTAAAGGCTGAGGGACCACAGAGAGGGGTAAGTGAAAATTGAAGGGCCCATAATCATGAGAGTAGAAGGAAGTTCAAGTTACTCCAGGGGCACAAAACTAAAGGACCACTAATGTACTAACCACAGATTGAAGCCTCAGTACATGGTTGATAGATGGGAAGCATCATCTCAGCTTGTTTCAGTAGACAACAAACAGTATATATGCAATGACCAGCACAAGGTTATACCATTCTTTCATCCTCTGTAACTTCAGGATTATCACCCACACACTGCTGTCAACCTCATCGTAGGGAAAAGGAAAGAGGAGCAGAAAGAACTCGGAAATATGGGTGTTGGATCAATCCTCTGATTAGCCTGAAAGGGGGACAGTGAGGGCTAAAGAAAAAAAAGAGTAGAGACTTACACAATTTATTTTTTTCTAATTTATTAAGTTTATTGGTACATTTTAGGTATACATTATGATCACATTTATCACTGGGAATTTGTACCTGTATGTAATATATATTGATTCTTTTTTTGTCCCCATTTCCCTTCCTGCCCTTCCACTTCTCCACCCCATACTATTTATAAAAAATTTTGTTTCCATTTTTCCCTTCTTAGCTCATATTTTTTCTTACCCTACCCACCCTCCCCCCCACTTCTGCTTTCCCTTTGGACCTTCTTATTTCAACTTATCTATTATTCATTTGGGTCCTCACTTACACTTTCAGTTTCTCACACCAGAGAAACTATTTGGTATTTACACATGTGTGTCCTTTTTATTTCACTTAAGAGTATCACCTCAATGTGCATCCATTTAGCTATGAATGTCTCTAGTTTATCATTCTTTTTAGCTGAATAGTGTTCCTTTTTGTGAAGAAAAAAAAAAAAACAAGGTATATAAGGGGCCAGGAATGTAAGTGCCTCAGAGCAAGCAAAAGACAAAGACACTCTGAGTTTACCACTATTTATTGCTTTCATAGGGAGTATCAGATGAGATCAGATGAGGGTAGCAATGATCTTAAATTCACCAAGAGCTTATAATCAGATGGAGTACCAGATGTCTCCGCTGATTAATCTTGCCCTTGAGGATCACAGCATCACTGGACCCTGAAGCTTCAGACATCCCTAATCATAATTTAATTGTGAAATGGTTTTTTCCCCCAAAATTAAGTAGAATGGCTCCCATCACAGAAAGACTGGGAACTTTACTCAAATGAGAGACGAGGCCTTCAAACAGCTATTTACATGATCAAATGGATTAATTTAAATATGTTGAGCATTCAATTGGCTTTTTTTGTGCTAAGCAAATGATGAGAATTTTGTCCTTTAAATCAGTTATCAAAAATATTTTTCTTTTTACCTCTTGTTTTTCACGACCATTACAGAAGATTGTTAAAACAATCTTAAGCAATATTTACAAACACTAATATAATGCTTGGCACTTAACGGTTGCTAATGAAACGGTAATTATAAGTGTTTTTGAAAGAAAAGCAGTATTTTTGAAGGGAAGTACATCAATAATGGCCAAGGAAGGAATAAGGAAGCTGTCTCCTTTGATTGGACAGTGGGTTTGGTTTTTAGGAAACCAAAACTCACTATATTCATGCTTTCACCAGTTGCTACTTTCATAATTTTATAAACATAAACACACTTCAACAAACAAAGAAATTTTGTAAAACAGTGGACTATAACTTGAGGATACCATATTTGTTATCCTTTAGATCTGGGTACTCACACACTTCCTATAATCTTATACGATAAATATTAAGTGTAGATGGTTTTATAAAGAATAGAATAGTATTTTTACACATGATGCTTCCAAATGTGTAACTAAATGTAATGTATACAGTGACAAAATTCTTAAAGTTCGTGTCTCATTGCATTCTTTATTTTCCAAGTGTGTAAAAAGTTAATTATTATAAACAGGTTAACAGCCAGCCTAACAGACCAAAAACATATAAAACACATAAAATGATTATATCAAATCAAGGTACATTTTTAGATACTTTTTTTTGTTTGTTTCTTGGTACCTGGGATCAAACTCAGGATCTTGTGTTTGTGAGGCAGGCAGAGGCACCACTGAGCTTAATCCCCTGCCCCATTTTTATATACTTGTGAAAACACATATACTAGGCCTTGACAAGAAATTAAAGACATGATGATGATGATGATAGTATCTTTGGAGCACTTCATAGATGCTAGTGTATGTGTGTGTGTGTGTGTGTGTGTGTATGTGTATATATATATATATTCCAAATGCTTCACACGTGTCATCTTGTGAATTGTCACAACTGGGTTTTTTTGGCTAAATGCAATTATAGTTTCCATTTTGCAGATATAGAAACTGAAGTGCAGGGAGCTTATGGAATTCTCCTAAAGTCAGAAAGCTAATAAATTTGGCACTTGTTTTGAGCTCAGGCACTGTGGTTTCACAATGGTCACTCTTGAATTTGCTTTCTTGAGGATAATCTGCTATGTATTTTACATTTTGTAAAACTGGACTGTAGTTCATTTTCTCCAAAAGGCACTCTGCTTTCAAGAAGCAAGGTAGGAGGTCCTGAGTCACGTGGAAGATGCCGAATCACCCCGCTGCAGACAGGCAGGTCTGCCCACACCCTGCCGAGGTCCCCAGTCGTGCAGAACACACGCCGAATCAGCCCGCTGCAGACATGCAGGTCTGTGCATGCCCTACAGAGGTCCTGAGTCACATGGAAGACACCGAATTACCCCACTGCAGACAGGCAGCCACCTGATTCCACATTACAAAGGCGCAGAGGACACCAGACCACCAGACCAAGGTACTGAGTCCCACTGTTCCCGGCCCAGAGGTAGGGGCTTCTGAGCTGTCGTCCCACTGCTCCTGGTCCAGAGGAAGGGGCTTCCTGGTCCCCATCCCTCCCGTTGCTCCCAGCCCAGAGGAAAGGGCTTTTGGGCCACCTTCTGTCCCACTGCTCCTGGCCCAGAGGGAGGGGCTTCTGAGCCACCATCCCGCTGCTCCTAGTCCAGAGGAAGGGGTTTCCCGGCCACCATCCCTCTGGCTGCTCCCAGCCCACAGGAAAGGGCTTTTGGGTCACCATCCCTACCGCTGCTCCCAGCCTCTGTCCCACCTCACCCACCTCAGAGGAGGTAATCTGTGCAGGCGCTAACAGCCACCCGCCCCAGTTGAAATGAGAAAACACGTAAATAAGTCTCAAAACCAGACTTCCAGATCACCTGCAGCAACCCCAAAGGGAAATGAGATGGAACACTCTGATACTCAACCACCTGGACCCACTGAACTGGAAACAAAAGGGGATCTGGACAAAATGAAATCAGAAATAATTTCTCAGATAACAGGAGAAATTGTGCCCTTAGTGCAAAACATGATTAATAAATCTAGAGAGGAGCTGAGGAACATGATGGAATCCCAACATAAGAAACAAATGGAATCCATAAAACAGATGCAAATAGATTTCTGGGACATGAAAAACTCCACCGAAAGTCTACACAGCAGAATGAGCCAATGTGAGGACAGAATTTCAGATATAGAAGATAAGATTGCAATTAGTGACCAGGAAAAGAAAAATTGCTTCAAAATTATAAGGGAACATGAGAAATCAATCCAGCAGCTGCTAGATGATGCAAAGAAAAATAACATAAGACTGATTGGGCTCAATGAAGAAACAGGAGAGAGTGCAGATGACATAAAAAAATCTCTTCACAGAAATAATGGCAGAAAACTTCCCAAGCAGGGGAGAAGAGCTTGACATACAGATAAGTGAGGCATATAGGACTCCAAATAGCCTTGATCAAAAAAAATCTACACATAGGCATATAATTGTTAAGATTCCAGAAACACAACAGAAGAACCATGTTCTCCAAGCAGTCAGAGAAAAGAAACAAATCACATACAAAGGAAAGCCCATCAGAATCACAGCAGACTTCTCAACACAAACCATCAAGGCAAGAAGAGCTTGGAGTGACATATTCCAAGCCCTAAAAGAAAACAGCCTCCAACCCAGATTGATGTACACTGCAAAACTATCTTTCAAAATGGATGGAGAAATAAGATATTTTCATGACAAAGAGCACCTTAGGAACTTTGTGAATACCAAACCAGCACTCCAAAGAATTTTACACAATATCCTAGGAACAGACATTGAGGATCACAACCCCAGGAAGCAAAGCAGAATGAACCCATCTGGCATGACAAGAAATTAAATGGAAAGGGGGAGAACCCAACAACAAGAAAAAGTCATGGCAATGACAAGTCAATACATTTCAGTTATAACCATCAATGTTAATGGTCTCAATTCACCAATCAAAAGAAATAGATTTGCAGAATGGGTCAAGAAGCAAAATCCAACAATATGCTGCATACAAGAAACACACTTAATTCAAAAGGAAACTCATAGACTGAAAGTTAAAGGGTGGAAAACAATACTGCATGCGACAGGAACCTGAAAAAAAGCAGGAGTAGCTATCCTTTTTGCAGATCAAGTAGATTTCAAACCAACACTGATTAAGAGAAACAAAGAAGGACACTACATCCTTGTAAAGGGAAGAATCCAAGAGGAAGAGATGACAATCATAAATATCTATGCAGTAAACACTAGTGCACTCAACTATATAAAACAAATACTAACGGACATGAAAAGTCATATATGCACTAATACAATTGCAGTGGGGGAACTCAAAACCCCACTGTCACAAATAGTTAGATCAACTAGACTAAAAATAAGTAATGAAATACTAGAACTCAATCGAACTCTTGAACAAATGAACTTAACAGATGTTTACAGAGTCTTCCACCCCACAAAATCAGAATACACATTCTTCTCAGCTGCACATGGGTCATTCTCCAAAATAGACCACATACTCGCACATAGAACATGTTCAAGTAAGTGCAAAGGAACTGAAGTTATCCCCTGTATATTATCAGACCATACTGTGATGAAATTGGAGATCCATAGGAAAAGAAACTGGAATAATTTCATAAACACTTGGAAATTGAACAACACACTTCTGAATAACCAATGGGTCACAGAGGAAATTAAAGAAGAAATCAGACAGTTCCTTCAATTAAATGACAATGACAATACAACATATTGGAATCTATGGGACACAATGAAAGCAGTCTTAAGAGGGAAATTCATAGCAGTGAATAAGCATATTAGGAAAACAGAATGAGCCCAATTAAACACCCTGATGCTGAACCTCAAGCTTCTAGAAAAAGAAGAGCAGGACAACCCCAAAGCTCATACAAGGGAGGAAATTATAAAGATCAGAGGAGAAATCAATGCAATGGAGACTAAGAGAGCGATACAAAAAATCAATGAAGCCAAGAGTTGGTTCTTTGAAAGAATCAACAAAACTGACAAACCTTTAGCCAACTTTGTCAGAAAAAGGAAAGAAAAGGCCCAAATCCATGCAATTAGGAATGAAAAGGGTGAAATGACAACAGACCCAGCAGAAATCCAGAGGATCATCAATACCTACTTCCAGAAACTATACCCCAATAAGATGGACAACACAGAAGAAATGGACAGATTCCTACATATATATGAATTACCAAAGTTGAACGAAGAAGACCTAGAAATTATGAACAACCCAATATCAACCAATGAAATACAAAATATAATTAAAAACTTATCAACTAAGAAAAGCCCAGACCCTGATGTCTTCACTGCTCAATTCTACAAGACATTTAGAGAGGAACTGCTGCCACTACTATTTAAACTCTTCAATGAAATTGAAAGGAAAGCAATACTCCCAAATTCATTCCTGGAAGCAAGCATCACCTTGATTCCCAAAGCAGAGAAAGATTCAACTGAAAAAGAGAATTATAGGTCAATCTCACTAATGAACATAGATGCAAAAATCCTTAATACAATACTGGCAAACAGAATGCAGAAGATCATCAAGAAGATCATACACCCTGATCAAGTGGGAATCATCCCAGGGATGCAGGGATGGTTCAATATACAAAAATCAATTAATGTAACACACTATATCAATAGCGCCAAGGACAAAAACCATATGATTATCTCCATAGATGCAGAAAAAGCATTTGATAAAATCCAACATGCATTTATGATAAAAACCCTCCAAAAAATTGGAATAGATGGTCTCTACCTCAAACTGATAGAAGCCATCTATGAAAAACCAACAGCCAATATCATACTAAATGGTCAAAAACTGAAATCCTTCACACTAAAATCAGGAACAAGACAAGGATGTCCACTATCACCACTCTTGTTCAATATAGTTCTGGAAACATTAGCCACGGCAATTAGAAAAGAGAAAGAAATAAAAGGAATACAGATAGGTAATGAAGAAGTCAAATTGTCATTATTTGCAGATGACATGATACTCTATATAGAAGACCCCAAGAACTTCACCAAAAGTCTTCTAGACTTAATAACCAAATTCATTCAAGTAGCTGTTTACAAGGTCAACACACAAAAATCAATAGCTTTTCTCTACACCAATGACAGACTCACTGAGAGAGAAATAGGGCAAATAATTCCTTTCACAATAGCATCCAAAAAACTGAAATACCTAGGAATCATCCTAACGAAAGAAATCAAAGACCTCTTCTTTGAAAACTATGGCACTCTGAACAGAGAGATTGAAGATGATATCAGAAAATGGACAAACATCCCCTGCTCCTGGGTAGGAAGGATTAATATAGTGAAAATGGCCATACTTCCAAAACTGCTATATAGATCTAATGCAATTCCAATTGAGATCCCAGCAGCATACTTCATAGACCTTGAGAAAACAATCCTAAAATTCATTTGTAGCAAGAAGAGACCCAGAATAGCAAAAGCAATTCTAGTAACAGAGACATGGCAGGGGGTATCACAATCCCCAGCCTGCAACTCTACTACAAAGCTACTGTGATAAAAACAGCATGGCACTGGCAATGAAACAGACTTGAGGACCAGGGGAACAGATTAGAAGATGCAGAAACAATGCCAGACACAGTCAGCCATCTCATCTTCGACAAAGGAGCCAAACACCCTCACTGGAGGAAAGATAGCCTCTTTAATAAATGGTGCTGGAAAAATTGGGCTTCAACTTGCCAAAGATTAAAACTAGACCTGTATCTCTCACCATGCACTAAACTAAAATCAAAATGGATTAAAGATCTAAATATTAAAATAGAAACTCTGCACCAGTTGGAACAGAGGTTAGGTAGAACCCTTGAAGACATCAGTGTAGGAAAAGATTTTATGAAGAAAACCTCAGTTGCCTGTGAACTAGCACAAACAGTCAATAAATAGGATCTCTTCTTATTAAAAGGCTTCTGCACAGCAAGAGAAACCACCAGCAGTATGAAGAGACAACCCATAATGTGGGAAAAAGTCTTCACCTGCTCTTCCTCAGACAAAAGTCTACTGTCTTGAATCTATAAAGAACTTAAAAAGATCAGCCCTCCCAAATTTAAAGACCCAGTGCAAAAATGGACATCTGAAATGAACAGCCATTTCTCAGACAAAGAAGTAGAAATAGCAAATAAATACATGAAAAAATATTCAACATCACTGGTCATTCGAGAGATGCAAATGAAAACAAGGCTGAGATTCCACTTCACTCCAGAAAGAATGGCTGCTATCATGAAATTAGCCAATAACAAATGCTGGTGGGGCTGTGGGGAAAGAGGAACCCTGCTCCACTGCTGGTGGGAGTGTACACTGGTGCAAGCACTGTGGAAATCAGTATGGAGATACCTCAAAGAACTAGGACTGGAAATTCCATTTGACCCCACTATTCCACTGCTGGGATCTTCCCCAAAGAATCATACCACAGTGATATATGTGCACCCATGTTCATAACAGCGCAGTTTGTAATAGCTAAAACTTGGAAACAGCCCAAATGCCCATCAACTGGAGACTGGATAAAGAAAATGTGGTTTTTTAAAAATAAAATGGAGTACTACTCAGCCATAAAAAATGAGAAATTAGAGACTTTTATAGCTAAGTGGATGCACATTGAAGCAATACTCTTAAGTGAAATAAAGAGGACACACATGTGTAAATACTGAATAGTTTCTCTGATGTGAGAAATTAAAGTGTAAATAAGGACGAAGTGTATAATAGGTCATGTGAAATAGGAAGAAAAGGGGCAAAGGGGAAGAAAGTGAGAGGGCTAGGGGAAATGATAGAAGGGAATGTGATTAATATGAGAAAATGGAAAAATAGGAACAAAATCTTTGTAATTAGGGAGGACTGGAGTGGTTGAAGGGAGGCCTGGGCAAGGTTGAAAAATAAGAACCAAGAGAGACTATGTAAAGGCGCAAATTTCTAATGATGAATGTCACTATATTGTATACCTAAAATGTACCAATTATTAGAATGAATAATCGATAATGCAAAATAGGAATAAAAGGTCCAAAGGGGTAGGGGTAGTGGGAGGCACAGGGGAAAGGAAAGAAGGGAAAGGTAATAATGATGAGTAATGGAAAAAACGGAAATAAAGTCTTTGTAAATAGGGAAGGGTGGAGGGCATGATGGGAGGACTAGGAATGGGGAAAAAATAAGAACCAAGATGCATTATATGAAGGTACAATTCCCAGTGAGAAATGTAATTGTGGTGTATACCTACAATGTACCAATAAAATAATTTAAGACAAAAAAAAAAAAAAGAAGCAAGGTAATATTTGGAAATACCTGATAGAAAGTGTTTGAAGAGATAATCATTTTAATTCATCATTTCATAGATTATGTATCACCCAAACGTGCTTTCATAGTGAGCATTTGAAATAGAATTTTGATATTTTTATGAAGTTTTATTGGTATGCTTTTTTTCTGTTACAAAAGTCCACTTCTCAAGAGATATTGTAGCTTTTGGTCCATTAATATAAGTGGGTGTTTTATTCAAGGTACTAAATTAGTTATAAAGAGATTTTTCTCTGTGGTGTCAACATCTATAATTCTGATTCTTTATTAAAGGTGATTTGATACAATGAGCAAACTTCAAAGCTTTTAGAGCATTAGGGCACAACTGATACATTCCCAAAATGGAATCGCATTTCTGAATGTATGAGGGACTTTGCATAGATATTTATTTATTGCTTCATGAGAAGAAAGCCTAATGAAGTCCTTCTGGAATAAGAATGTAATTTTCATATGAAAACATTTTTTCTTAAAATATTTGAAACTAAATTACATAAAATAATATTAAGATAATTTTTTTGTTTTATATTTTCATAATGTTTCCAATTTTGTTTTTATTACTAAGATACTTGAGTATGCAAAAAATTGGAAAAGTACCACAAATTAGAAAACATTTCTAGGTATTTTTTCTTTGTTAAATTATTTATCTTCATAACAGCCCCAGAAGCTCTCCATTTTGTAGACATCACACTGAGGCACAGAGAAATTAAGAAATTTTTATAGATATGATCTAAGCCAGGATCATTTGTCTCTCAAATTATCAGTTTACTATGCCATTTCACCTTGATCAACAGTATTCTACATCTCATATATTTTCAAGTTTGCCCATTTATAATTATTTTGTCAAGAATGAATTCCAATTTTACATGATTTCATAGGAAATGTGAAATACTCTTATTTCAAATATTTTACCTGTTATTTATCAAGAATATTCTGTGCTTAAAATCATAACTTTCCCCCATAGAGATGTAATTTGTTTTAATTAGGTCATCTAAATGTCAATTATTTATGTTGACTACAGCAATTCTAATTTTGGGATTTCATAGGCCTTCACTCTTGCCTGGCACTCTGGGAATCTTCTCTGTTTTGCATATCTTAATTATATTACTTTGTTGAAGAGATGCAAGAAAATGACATTCTTCTAGAGTGACTTCTCAATTAAATCAAAGAGATCCGATAAGATTAAAGAAAATGCTGGCAATGCATCAAGTGGTAAGAAAGAGAGACTATCCATGTTAAATGAGTTACCAGGAACAAAATACTGAAATATATCAAGATACTGTTTACTTAGCATAATTAGTAGTTTTAGTTACTAGCATACTAAATGATTTATTATCTACCAGTAATAAGTTAAAATGTCATAATAATTATTCCAAAATACTGTATTTTGATGTATCTAGCAACTTTAATTCCAAAACACTTTAACTCTATTTTAGCTTTCAACATGATTTTTTTTCCAATTATTTATAGGTTTATTTCAATCTATTTAAAATCACATCAGAAGTGTTATAATTCCAAATTTAAAGATAGAGATTGAGTCTCAGAGATGATAATTACCTGAGGAGAATCTTACAACTACAATAGAGTCTAGCGATTTTATGCCTCTAAATAATTCTGTCCTGTGTCTGAAACCATTAGCTTTTTTGAATGGTTTCATGTTGAATAAAAAGAAAAAGAGAAAAGGCAAGAGAAAGAAATTAGGAAATTTTATTGTTTGTTTTATACAAACACGAGAATAAATCGCATCCTCTGCATAAATAGCATTGGTCATAATAAAAGTGAATGTAAAATGGTTTAAATTCAAATACTCAATTTATTTGCTTTTCTTTAAATACAAAGGGGGATTGGAAAATTCAGTAAATGCTTAAATTTACTTTATTTAACAGTAAAAAACACAATGCTATGAATCCTCCTCAAATTACTCACCTTTGCTTTGAATGCACTTATCCCAAATTTCTTGCCACTTTCTGAAGCAGTTCTGAAGCATTTCTGGAAGTCTTCTTTTGTGAGTGTCTTTACAAGGTATGATTAAAAATACTGTATGGCGAATGCAGCTACCGAGTATTATCCAGTGGAAAGGTAAGCTAGTGAAAACATGACAGTGCATCCTCATCCACCTTATTCATTAATTCTGGCACTGTGCAACTTTTGGCTCTTCTCAAAGGTCAAAGCAACTATGGATTTTAAATGTTTTCAGTGCATTCAGTATTGAAGCTGCCAAGACAACACAACTAATTATAAAAGAGGATTTCTAAAACTGGTTCAGAAAGTGGCATGAACAATGGGTATGAGTGTATGAAGTGAGGAATGTTTTGAGAGGGATTAATGGCATTGTGTCTTTTACTTTCAAAATATTTTGAAAAATTTAAACACAAACCACATCTTTCAGTCACATCCCATATGTGATACTAAACTCTTAAATGCAACTTTTCCTTAAGGAACTTTTTCATATAAACAAGAAATTATAAATCACAAAAAATGTGTGCTTCTGCTTACTAATACTTTTATCGTTATAACATTAAAATAATGTAAACTGTAATAAAGGGTATTGTAGTTTCTCTACATGAGGTATATTAGTCACTTCTCTCATTGCTGAGGAAAAATATCCAGCCTCCAAATTTAAAGGAAGGTTTATTTCAGCTCACAGTTTGTAGAGATTTGAGTCCACAGTCAGCTGGCTCCAAAGCCAGGTTGGCAAGGCAAAGGGGCTTAACAGAGAAGCAGTCCATGGCATAATTGGGCAGAGGCAACAAGCAGCAGCAGCAGCAGCAGTAGCAGCAGCAGCAGCAGCAGCAGCAGCAGCAGCAGCAGCAGCAGCAGCAGCAGCAGCACCAGCAACAAGGCTGCCTTCCCTCTCTCCCTTTGTATTCCATCCAGGTGATAAGCCTATTGATTGATGTCACACACAACCACCACCCATGGTGGGGCCTCCATTATCCACACCCTTAATACCAGTATCACACTCTTAATCTATATTCCTACCCCCTTAGCAGCCACCTTCAATACTCCCCACCTATGAGCACCTGAGGCTACGGGAGACATCTAGAAACAAGCATAACATGAAGTATGATTTATGAGCAGTACAAAGGTGGTGGAAAGCAGAACTGCTAATCAAATTTATTGACAGGTATCCGTGATACTAAAGGTGGTTAAAATTACGTAAGTGTTATATTTGCTCCTAAGAAGTCATCTGCAAATATTTTCTAATTTTTAATGTGTTATATGAATCACAATTAAAATAATCCTTGTTTTATTAACTCTTGCTATTTTATATTTGGGATGAGAATTTAAATCACTCACTTGTATTCTCTGGGATAAAATATCCACATATACTATCTCCTTTATACTCTTACAGAGTATGGAAGTTGTATAGTTGGAAATCAAAAGATAACATTTAAAAAAATATTAGTGAAATCTGATCAGATGTAACATGCATCATGAAACCAAGATATTAGACTGACCTTTAATTTCTGATATATATGTATTGCAATAATTGTTACTGAAAGTAACTCTCTCAAAAAAGCCTATTAAGAAATACAGAAACTATTAAAGTGTGTTAGAAAGCTTAAACTCAATTTGAGAAGGTAAGAAAATAATTAATGCAAAATTTTCTATTCCTTTGCTTTCTAAGAGAAGATAAATTAAATTCATTTATTTATCATTTTCTTAGATTTTCTATGCATTATTTTTAAATTCTGTGTAAAGACTGAGAAAAGTTTGTTCTTGTAGATTATCATTATAATCACAAGATATTGATGACAGAGAAATTATTTCTTTCTGGATTTCTTGACTGTGATTCTATTCTTATTATTCTTATAAATTTGATAACTTCTGTAAGGATATTGGCTAGTCAATATCTGGATTCCATTCATTCAAGAAGAGAAGTACTATTTTAAGCTCAAGATATTTGCCTTGATAATAGCCTTAAGAAAATATTTCCAGAAGCTGCAAGATCTTCTAATTCTATTTGCATATACTTTATAGACCAGCAGAAAAAAGAGAGAAGATGTTATTTGGATATGCTCTAGGTACAATCTTATTCAATTTCTTTTCTATATAGCTATACTTAAGACAACATGGAACTAAAGGATGTTGGAAACAATGAATATTTACACATGTTCATAGCACTGTGACTTCAAAAGATTCTAAGCACCATAAAAATTAAGCACATAGGAGTTGTATGCGAGAGAGCAATTTCAGTGCATAAAAAATAAAATTGTTTATTTAGAAGTGGGCACTTTCATCATTTTGGAGCCACATGTGAGCTGATGATAAAACTTATGGCATTTTATGGACTAAGGAACCCTCATTCTGAGCTGCTGATTTGTATAAGAAATCTAGATAAGCAAGATGTTAGAGAGCCATTCTTCTTTGAATGGCCTACCCCCTGTGCCACGCTAGAGTACAGGTGTACAGATGTAGAGGTACACATGAACAGGAAGAGCAGTGCATCCTTTCAGAACGATGGCACTATGTGTTGATGTGCATTAATGAAGTATGTCCTCTAATTTTTCAAAGACCATAGAGTCTCAGGACTGGAAGAATTTAAATATATTTTAGTTTTGTTATGTATTGAGTGGTCTCCAGTACAGGCAGTACAAATAGTTCTAAGGATGCAAGGAACAATTCCAGCAAAGCCACCCATAATAAATAAGTAATACATACACTTGACTTAAGGCAACCACTGTCCTTGATCTTTCATGAACCTGAAGGTAATTTAGGAACCTAAAAAACTTTACTTTGGAATCACTAAAAATATGCTACATAAAGCCATAGTTATAAGCCTTGTTTATACAGATAACAAAGGATTATTCTTCTTTTTGTCCTCATGACACTTTCACTTAAGAAAATGATTTAATAAATTTCCCATATATCTAGTCTTATAGATTTTTCTTAAATAAAATTCTGATGATTAGAATATCTAATTCTTCATGCTGGCTAGCTTTTACCTCTCTTAACTGACTACTTTCAATCACCTTCTATCCTGGCTGAAATGGATTACTTTGGTTTATAGTTTACTACTTCATCTATACAAAACCGGAGAGAAAATAATACACATTAGGACACAGGGATTAACCACATAAAATTTCTAAATTGTTAGTCAATTCTTAATTTCCAAGATTCCCAAGCAGTGGGAAAATTTAAAGCAATTGAAAGACACAACATACTTTATTTAAATTGGAAACAATGGAATAGTCATAATCTTTCATTCACGTGTGCAGCAGAGTGGAATAAAAAAACAGCTTATATTCTTGCATATATATACATATTTGGTCATGGAAATCTAGAATATAGATTTATTACTAGAGTTTGATTAACATGATATTAATATAGTACATATAGCCCCTAAAAATTGGGTTTATATTACTACATTTTAGTGTTCTAGCTCTAATTATACTTATGTAAAAATTTTTTCTTAAAAATAAATCAACACATTAGCATTTAGCTACTGGCTATAAAAATATTTCATAATAAATATAAAATTATGAGGTATAAATATGCAGAATGAAAAAAATCATTTTTCAAATGCACACCATTGTAGGCACTTTTGTCCATGTTTCATTGATATTTATCTTTATCCAATTTATAAAATGCCACTAATGTAATAGATGTTCTATGTCTTCTTTTCCAACAATCTATTATGCAAAATACTGTCACTAAATATAGTTCTACATTCTCCTATTAATATCTATCTAATTATTCATTTTAACTGTAGACCAAAATTTACATGACCAATCTTCTATTGTTGCTCACATATGCTGTTTGAGGATATGTATTTGTTTGATAACGTTGCCAAGACTTCTTTTTTGATAATGTGCATGTCCAGACACATCATGAATAATTTCTCGATCTAAAATTACAAGTGAGACAGTGAAAGGAGATTTGAAAAATGAGTGAGATAAACATTTGAATGAATTTTGATGAAATACGCAAACCATATTTGAGATAAGTTAAAAGAATTTGTATTTCAACAAGTTTATATTTCTGAAAAAAATGGACTATCTTTAAAAAGTAAACTGTATTATTGTTAAATTTTAGATAAGCTTTGATAACTTATAGCAATACATCCTAGATAATATAGAGATATATAACCTATACATAGAGAATGCAGTTATGGCTGGAGCTATAAGAAGATATCAGACCAACAATGATTCTTTGTTCATGTGTTTGCTTGTTTTCATAATTGTTATTATTCAACAAAGAGGTACATAGTAAAAGTTAATAAATGGCATTTATAGAGATTGTTGCATTTTAACAAATCCTCATTATCCAGGTTTAGCAATAAAATATTAATAGCATCTCAGAAACTTTTCTCATGTCCTCTATTTTTCCTTAATTATTTTTTATTCCCTTTCAAATGGCAGGTCTGTCAGTGTAAATTATTTTTGTATGTGTTTCAACTTTATGTATACAATATATGTGCTGCTTCTTACTTTCATTCAAGAGTTTATGAAGTTTATTCGTGCCCACATTAAAACAGGAAGGAGACTTCTGGGGCTGGCAAGACAGGGAAATCAAGCTAAGAGTTCCTCATCTTTTGGGATCCCTGGAAGAACTATGACTCCAAAATACACTTGAGAAAAAAACTTCTCTGAGAAATTTATGCTTGAAATTAGATCTTTCTTCCATTTGTTATGACAATATTAACCAAGTGATTTGTGAAAACTCCAGGCTTAAAAATCACTGTAAAATTTGGTGGGAGCTGATAATACTCTGTGATGGAACATAAAAGTAAATGAAAAGCTGTTATAGACCTCGTGAATTTCTCACATGAGAGAAAAAATCATGTCCTATTGGTAATTTAAAAACTAAAGTTATAAAACAGAGAAGGAAACAATCAAGAGGATGTGATTGTAAGATATTTGGGAACTTGAAATAGTTGGCCAAAATTCTAGAATAAATTATAAATATTTTTAAAAAGAAGATATTGAAGTCGTAACTAAAGAAAGACAACAGTCAAACAAGGAAACAGCTCTTCTGGCAGTTAAAAAAAAAAAGAAATAGAGCACGTGCTTGGGTGAAGGTACATAAAATATATTAACTAAAATTAAAAACTCAAGGGAGATTTTATGTCACTAATTGAGTAAAATTGCATAATTAGTAGATTAACATGTATATCTGATGCAATCAATACATAAAAAAGAGAAAAGGAAGATATTCAGAAGCAAGGTTAAAAATATGGAGGAATGACTATAAAGGTGCAATATATTCATGAAAAAAGTTTGAGAAAGAGCAAATAGAAAGTCTGAAGTTTTCAGCACCATAGAAAACTGAAATACAAGATAAATAAGCAAAAACAAATCTATACAGTCATATTGTATGAGATATGATAAAAATACAGTGAATGTGTAAGTAACATCTTATTACAATCAAGACATATTGCCATTAATCCATCTCAAAATATTCCCCTTGCTTTAAAATACATTTATCCCATTGTTTTTAGTACTTTTGGAAGCTTTTCTTGAAATTTTCTTTCATGAATGTATTTAGTTGTACTTGTCTGGCTGACTCAGTGCAGCTAGAATCCATTCAAAATGTTTACCTTACATGGTCATTATGACTTTTGGGAAGAGCAAGAAGCCACACAGTGCCTGATCTGGGGAATAAGGTGGATGAGGACACACTGTAATGTTTTTACAAGCCTGCCTTTTTCCTCAGATGGTAATCAGCAGCAGCATTCACCAAATATTTGATCATAACTCATAAAGACACTCATGAAAGAGGACTTCCAGAAATGCTTCAAAAAATGGTAAGAATGATGGGATAAGTGTGTTTGAAAAGAAAGGGAATATTTTGAAGAAGATTTATGGCAATTTAGTAAGTAACCAGGTAGAAAGGTGAAACTTGACTTCAAAAGGTCTACATTCCAAGGCCCAGTAAATTCCTCAGTAACTATATAAGTCCAGAGGGCAATTTAACCCTAAATGAATATATCAGAAGAGAAAGACAAACAGAAAATTATTGACCAAACAGTAAAAGCACAAATATAATAATGAAATAGTGCATTATTCATGAAAAATGTGAAAAGAAATAAGATGCATAGAGTCTGCCAAAAAATGTATACATCAGGTAAAGAAAAAATTGTATAAATATTTTAATACTAAATTTATTAAGACATCATGAGATTAATACAAGTTACCTTTGGGCTCCACAATTACAAGAGATGGTCAAAGTGGTGGCCATTAGCTTCCAGACATTGTTTATTAGTATGGTGAAATGCTGAAGTGTGAATACCTATTTTTGGTTCTCCTTTTTGATAGATAGATAGATAGATAGATAGATAGATAGATCAAAGGATATAAAGGGCAAGTGAGAGAAATAGAAAAACAAAATCTGTTTTCTTTGAAAATACAATAAAATAGGTCATCATTCACATAAGTTATCAAGAAATTAAGGGAACAATTTTTTAAATCACTAAAATATTTTGAACAACTTTATTGGGATAAGTTGATACTTTACATTGAACAGAAAAAATTTAAAAATCTACAATGTTTTAAATGTATCCCCCACCAAAGACAACATTTGAATACAATCATTACCATTAAAGAAACAGAAAGAAATTTTCTTTAAGAAATGATGATTTTGGGCCGGGGATTTGGCTCAGTGGTTCTGCCGCCTGTCTCGCAAGTGCAAGGACCCGAGTTTGATCCCCGGTACCAAAAAAAAGATGACTTTTGCATGCTAATAATAATTCACTTACAGGAAAAGTTATTTTTATATGAACTATTTTGGAGAACAGAGAAAGAGAAAAGTATCTTCAACTTTATTATGATGCAATATAACCAAAGCTAAATTAAGACAAAATGAAAAAAAAAAGGTCAATCTCTCTGAATGAATCTAGAAAATTTATAATTTAACAATATATCAAAAGTAAATGGTATCGGATCATGTATAACAAAAATCAAATGTAAAACAAAACAAAAACAAAAACATCACCATGAAAGCTTTTCCTAGGAATTTTAGGATATTTTAATGTTGGAATTCTTGCAATGCACTATACTTAAATATTGAGGAGAAAAATAACTGAGCCATGAAAAAGATGCATAAAAATTATAAATTCATCAGAGATGAATGTTTAACTCTACAAAAATTTTATTATCATGTTTGGAGTAAAATGAATTTTCCAAGAAATGATAAATTCTTGCCTTCAACCTTACATGATGTTAATAACCATTTCTTTAAAATATTATCATCATTGAGGTTTTTAGTAGAACTTCAATAGCTACTTAAAGTAAGTTGTAAGAACAGTTATCAGAAAACTAAAAAAAGAAAAAAATTTGAGTCCTTTTGAGAGACAAGCTCTGGGCTCAGCCAGGCCGAACAATGCCACCACTTCCCCAAAAGCTCCTACTCTGCACTGCTCCCACATGTGTCCCAACATCTCACTGTCACGTGATAGAGGCTCTGCTACCTGTTGGACTGTCACTACTGCACTGCAGCCTTGATTTTGCAGGTGTCAGTACCACTGGCATGGCCACTGAATACAAGGGTGCTCACTCCCTCTGCTGCTTGCTCATGATTAGCTGACTCATCAATGTCAGCCTAAGGTGCATCTTTGGAGGAATCAAGGTTTCATGCTGCAGTGGGGTAGAGCTGGATAAAGGAGCAGCACACATTCCTAACCTTCATTCCTGCTCTCTCTTCCTCCCACTACAATTACTCATAGTAAAGGGTACAAGAGACAGTTGACCAAAATAATGAGAAATATCCAGCACAATGAGGAGCAAGAAATATTGACTACTATCATTCACAGTTTCTCCTCTACACTTTACGATAAATGCAGTAAGATCTGGAAAACAAATAAGAAGTAAATGTGTTAGAAAGAAACAAAACATTCCTTTTGCACAGATGTATAATTCCTTACATAGAAAATATAAGAAAATGTAAAGATGAACTTTTGAATTAATGAAACTTAGAAGCTTAATGGAAACAAATCAGCATATAAAAAGTCAATGGTTTTTTATGCCCAGCAACTGCACATAAAAAATGGAATTTAAATAAACATGCCATTTAAAATAGCAGACAACTAAATACACAAGAATAAATCTAATAAAAGATGTTGAAAGACTTTGCAATATAACATTATTGCAGGGCTAATAGAAGATTCAGGAAAAGAGGAGACAGTTTCTATTCCTATTTGGGACTTTGCTAGGCTATTTTGGCAACCAGGACAGATAATTCTCAAATAAATGTACTCAGTATAATTCTATTTAAAATGTCTAGTTCAATTTAAAATATCTAAACTCAGCACATCACATCTAAAATTTTCAAACAAAAAGCAAAGCATCAAGAGATGATAGTGAAACAAAACTAATTGTTTGGTGATTTCATCCAGAGTTATGCTTATCCTCATACTTATGCAGAAAATGATATGCCTTTAAGAATAAAAGTTGCTGCAGGCTTTTAATAACCTTTTTTTAGATTAAAGAAGTTCCATTCTATTCTTAGTTTGCTGTTTTTAATCATAAAGGATATTGAATTTTATCAAAATATTAGACATCTGTTGATATAATTGAGCCTTTTGTTCTCTTTATTAACATGATGAGTATCATGTGATTAAACTTTCTTCCATTTCATTGATAAATTCTGCTTTATTGTGGTTTTAAAACTAATGAATATAGCTTACTATGCAGCATATTTATTACAAATTTCTGAATTTACTTTAGGAAATGAAGTTTGTTTATTTTTTTTCCTATTATGATACGTATGGAGGGGTCTTTTTCAGCTTTCTGGAATGGTGTTTATTGAGTAGGGAGCATTCGGTTCTTGGAAGACTGGTAACACTCACCTATAAAAGCTACTAGGTCTGATTTATTGCTATAGCTTTAGGGGTAGATTTTAAACTACTGATTTTATTTCCTTAGTGGTTGCAGATTTATTCTACATCATTCAGACTCTAATTCCAACCGATCCCTTGAGACACTGACTTATGTGAAGCCCTCCTAAACCTTTCTCTTTCTACCTCCATATCTGTACCCTACAATGACAACAGTGTGCTTTCTGTAAGGCACAGTATGTAACTGAGCATTGAATCACACTCAGGGAGAGGGTTTTTTATGTTATTATAAATGTTTTAGAAATAATTAAAGTCGCTTATGATTTTCTTTTCACTGAATTCAGCAGTCAGTTCTCAGCTTTCTTGTTTTTGACTCAGAGGCCAGCTACTTACCCATCACCACTTGTCCTCAAGTCCTAACTTCAAGAGGCTCCAGTGCTACTTGAATCTCACTCTTCTGAAGATGGCACTTGAACTATTACTCTGGCCTCAGTCCACCTCAGTAGTGTGAGGTCAGAACAGAGCTGTCAGTATATTTGCTCTCTCCTAGACTTTGTCTCTGTACCTTTTCTCTTTCTGATTTGGATCTGCATCTTTTTATTATAATATACTCTAACCCTGATTATGAAAATTTCTTAGTCCTGTGAATTCTTCTAGTGAGTCATTGAGCCTGAATGTTGCTTTGGGGACCTCTAACACACAACCACATATCTACAGCAAAAGTGTAAAAGGACTGTTACAGACATCAGTGACAAGGATTTGAGAAAGATTTCTTTGGCAAGAGCTATGATGTCACTTCCAACAGCTCAAAATTTAGTGAGAGGAATGTAGGGAGTATCTACTAAATGTAGCCATCAGAATAGATAGGTATTTTACTCCCTCTTGGAAGACATGTCCTGGTTAATTTCCTTGAAGCTGGTAATGATGATAAGCATTGCTGCTGTACAGAGCTTGGCCTATACTCTTGGAGTGTATTTAAAGTAATAGTAAGCAAGTTAATCTGTGGATTAATGTGGGCCATGTTAGGCTCACACACTATAAACACAAACATAGACACACACACACACACACACACACACACACACACACACACACGGAAACAGAGACAGAGAAGTAGTATGGCATTTCCTTAGTTCTATATGAGAAGATGCCCATAGGAACAAAGAAGCCCCAGGGAAAAGAAAGGAGAAAGAAAGAAAGAAAAAGAAAGGAAGGAAGGAAGGAAGGAAGGAAGAGAAAATTCTACAGAGTCATAACAAACCAAACTGAGAATCCAGCTTTGACTATATCAAAGGATGTGAGGTATTCTTAAAAAAAATCAAATCATCCAGCAAACTTGATCACTTTAAATACATGTCAGGTCTGGGAAGCACAGACTCAATATAAAAAAACACCTCAGGTAAGAACTATTCTCCCTTTATTTATCCTCCTTTTCCTTTATGCCTAATGGGATATGATTAGATACCATGATTATTGGTGCAGACCACAAGAAAAGAGAGAAGGAACACAACCATTTTCCCTACTTACTTCTTGATACACATTAATTAAGAAATACAAAAGATTTAACTTTGAAACATATTTGGAATTTTGATTAATTTTAGAGCTAGGTAGTTTTGATAACTGAATTGGAGTTGAACTGCAATTAAACCATAAGACTTTATGTTGCTTAAGTGAATTTAAAAAGTTGTGAGACAATGGAATATTTTTTTGTCCAGCGGGAGAATGAAAAAAAATTTTTCCCACTACATAGATTTTAAAGACTGTTGAGAGAGAAGCATTGTTCTAGTCTATAAGGAGTCTTGCTTGTTTCCTATATCTGTAATGCATACTTTGTGTATGTTTTTAAGAATGTGACTCATATTTCCTCCCCATAGATTAATACAAACTCTCAATAAAGTGACTTTTCTGTTCTACAGAATACTATTATTCATTTTCCTTTGGTTATCATTTGCTGATACTTGTCTCAATTGATAGAACAGGGTCAAAGTTAGAAGACTAGACCAATATGCAACATTTCTATCTTATTTTTAATGAGGTCCATTTATGTAAATGAAATAACTGCCCTTTATTTACTCTGAATGACCTTGGAAGAACCTGAGCATCCCTAGGTTGTAGGCTCTGTCAGAGGGGAGGTGGTAATTAAAGGAACTGTAGGAATTTACTCCCACACTCTGTTTTTTTCCTAGCAGTGTATGTTCTTGCTAAGCAAAGAAACTATCCTGAGCAGAACTGGATGTCAATCGTCCCCAGTATTATGAAGAGAGAAGAAACAGAGATATTTGACAGCATGATCTCATATTGCACCATAATTACTGGGTTTTTCAATGGCCCTGCAAAGTTAATATCATATTCTGACAGGTAGGAATAGTGCAGTTTTTAAACTGTCACAAGTGAGCTATAAGCTCAGTGTACTCCTTATCTCATAGGTCAGTTGAACACAGACTTTCATGTTTAGCAGAGTAATTACAAGAATGTGCCAAGGCAATAAGAAAAAGATGGAAGAGAAAGACAATGGCAGGACAGGAGCTGTTGCTAATCATAAATTTCCTTGGTTGCTCACATGGAAAAATTTGACTCTGATGACTCTTGACAAGAAGAAACTGTAGGGGGGTTTTCACCTGAAATACTTTCTGCATTGGGATCAGTTGAGGCAGAGCTGAAGTCATATAGACTGTGACCTGTAATCAAATACAAGTTCTCAAACTTGATGTATCAGGGGTGGGTGGGGACACAAAAATAAAATCTGGCCTTAAGTTTAATTATATCAATAGCACCACAGGTATCCTGTTCACATATTCAAGACTGATACTCGATGGATCTTTTGGATCTTTTGTTATATTAACAAAATATTAATTTAAATAAGATAATTATTTGCTACTCTGTGACATTTAATTATAATGATATGATGGTTCTACATAGTTTAAAGGGAAAAACTGCTTTATTTGTCATTTAAGATTTGTTTGAACACATTTAAACTACAGAAAAGATTTCTTGGAAAAATGCAGATTTGGCTCCCAAGAGCTCTTTATTTTACCTTCTGTATCAAGATCAGTTTTTCAAAGTTGGCTGTACTATCACAGCATAATTTCAAGGTGACTACCTGTGAAAGAGCTTCTGAGGTAAAAAAGGAAAACGCCTCCCTGTCTTATTTGTACATGTGTTTTTATAAACATTTCTAATTTTCCAAAGGGTATTAGAGACTAAAATTGTAATGGGATGGTAATAGCAATGAGTCAATGATATAAATTCTCAGTGGATGTAAATTTCATGGCAGTTTTGAATGATGAAGGTAAAAGCTATCATGCAGTCTAGAAACACATTTACTAGCAGATGTTGAGGAAAGATCTACATGAATATCAAAGTTTGGCCTGTTTGTACTGACAGATCTCAATTTTTTTTCCTTCCCAGGAAGTGCATCCCAGTTTGTACTGATTTGAGTCATAATTAAGCTGTAATAAGAAAATATCTAAGTAACAATTATTTGCAAATAATCAGATTACTGAGAGCTTAGCTTAAGGCTTCTCCAGCTGGAGTGATTCTTCCATTATTACTGTATGTCTGTTAATAAAATTGATTCATATGTAAAACAACTACAATTATTTGAAAGACTGGGCAGAGCAATTAAAAACTGATAAGGTTGTTCTTGTGACTTGGTCTTAAAATAAATGAGGAAACTGAAATGATGAAAGTAAATGTTGCTGGCAAAAGATTATAAGATTTGATAAAACAATGAGCACGTTCTGAATGTAATTGTCGCATATGTGTTGTCCCCATCACACAGAATGGTGTAATAGAGGGGAATTTAAATCACCGAAGGTACAGTGTATGATTCAGAAGAATTTCTGTTGTCTTCCGGACTTTACCTCTTGCATATTTCAGTGCAAGCAGAAGCAAATGATCATTAATAAAATAGAGTAGATCATTTGGAACAAAACACTGTGCTTGACTCTCAAAAGAGCAATGATCTTGGTAAAGGGAAAGGTGAAGAGGGCAATTTCTAGGCTTATTTTTTCAGATTTCTTTGAAAGAGAAGAGGCTTCATTCTCTCAGAACTTGTTAATTTTCCCTTCTCCCTAAATCTGTATTTTGAGCTTTTAAAAATACACTAATCTGCAATTTCTCACTGTCTCCTTTTCCCATGTCTTAGTTTACATGATCTGGGAGAGCTGGCTATTAATCTATACCATCTTTACAAATTCATGATCTTACTATGAAGGGTGTTACTGAAACTGAGGATCTTTCCCATCCTCATATCTTACAACATGCTCCTGGCAGCTGTATTAGCAAAACTGAAGAAGGTATTAAAATTGAAAGGTCCATACATGTCTGAAAGGATAACATATGGAAAACTGATGGAAAATTACAAATTGGAAACTAATTTAAAGAAGGCAAAAGACCTTTTCACTGGTTAAATATTAAAACTTTTGAAATTTTGCTTAGTGATTTGGAAATTGATTGAATCATATATTGGTCTTTGAGGAGTATTTTTCTACTTTTTTATTAGTTTTTCTTTTTTTCACAGACATTTTTCTCAGATATCTTTTTGAGGTATAACTCTTAATTTTTCTTTATAAAAAATTTATATTTGCTTAAGTGTTGGAATCTTGAAAAGGTAAATAAACAAGTGAAGAAAAGAACCTTTTGTGAATCTTAAACATCACATTAACTTCTCTTTTTAAAATGAGATGTATAGGTTTGTAAAACAATGTAAACAAAAGTGATTAAAATACAGTGAAGTATAAATTTTAATAATTATTACAGGAAAAGACATATTGCCACTGATCCTTCTTACAATGCTGTCTCTCACTTAAAACACACTTATTCCATCATTCTTTTCATTTTTCTGAAGCAGTATTGGAAGTTGTTTTTCATGAATGTCTCTATGTACTGTCCGAAAGACTTGATGTCCTGAACTGGTTCAAAACATTTACATTTCAGAATTGAGGTGAGGGAGACTTTGAGGAACCAGGAACAACAGCAATTCAAGCATGGATCAAAGTAGCGAAGAATGTACAGAAAAGATTAGCAGTGTGAATATTGACAAACTTTATAAAGGATTGTTCACAGATAGAAAAGAAAATCATAGAAACCAGTGGAAAGAATAACATACTGGAAATTCATTTGGAAGAGAGTACCTGTTTATTAAAAGTAATGCAAACAAAGGAAGCCTCAATTAAAAAAGAATGTGCTGCTCTTCATGATATGATAAAAGGGCTACAACAGACCACTGAATATCAACACAATTTGAGGGGTGAAAATGAACAACTAAAAAGAAATGCTGATATGACAAGGGAAAAGATGAAATCTCACAAACAGGCACATAAGAATAATATTGCCTAACGTACATGAAATGAAAATCAAAGAGGAAGAACATAAGAGAAATAAGCAAACTTTATCAAGCTATGCAGAAAAAAGTTGAATTAAATGAAGAAAAGCACAAAGATCTAATAAAGAAAAAGGAGATGGACATTTCAGAGTTAAATGCAAAGTTAATAACTCAAGAAAAAGAAAAGCAAAATGAAATAATCAAACTACAGCTGGAGTTTGATGCCAAACTAGCAAGAGTTCAGACTAAATTAAAACCACGTCCAGATGCTACTATTTCCCCACAGAGTACCTACAGAAGGAAGCTTCAACATCTTCAAGAAGAAAAAAACAAAGAGATTGCAATTCTTCATAGTACCATTCACAATTTGGACCAGTGCCTTTCTATTGGCAAAGATTCTCACCTTAAACATAGACGGTTTTGAGTATAACAGTAAATTCATTAATTACTATTTATTTTTAAAGCAATTGAAAAATTCACTTCTATTTTCAACGTAAGTATACTGCCTAAATAGCCCAAATAATAAATGAGACAGTTTTAAACATTAAAAAAAAGCCCAAAACCAAAAAATTTACATTTCATAGTCAAAATATTTACCTTTATAGTCATTTTGCCTTTGGGGAACAGCCAGAAATCACATGGTGCTAGATCTGGTGAAAAAGGTGGATGAGGATATACCATGTTTTTACAAGTTTGCCTTTCTGTTGGATGGCATTCCCCGTATTTTTGATCACATCTTGTAAATTCATGAAAGGATTTGCAGAATTGCTTCAGAAAGGAAAAAAATGATGGGATAAGCATGTTCAAATCAAAGAGTGTCTCCTGAAAAGGATTAATGGCAATGTGTTTTTTGTACTGCAATAATTTTTTAAAGTTAATGTTCACTGTATAGTTTGATTACTTCTTTTAAACTTAAGTTGTTATATGGACATAGTAGATATTTAATTATAGTTCTTGAACAAATTATTTTCATTTTAAGCAATCAAAACAAAGATGCAAGAGTGCGTCCCAGAACTGTTGTACCAAGTATACATATGTATCATTTTATTTAATGTTCTTATCTGAAAGAGGTGCCCTAGTGTGAACCCCAAATTTAGATGTTGATGATATCTCTAAAGTTTTCAGTAACATGCCTCTTGTAATAAGGTTCAGGATTTTATAAGGTCTCTCTCTTTTATTTTTTTTGTACCAGGAATAGAACTCAGGTCCTTGCACGGGATTTTATAAGGTAATTAGCATATTATTTCTGTATTAGATGAGGATAGCTGAATTTTTTATATTATTTTTATATTATATTATTTAGAATAACTTAAAAATCTGATTATGTAGACAGGACAGTTATAGTTGCTTTTTCCAGATAAACAAATTGAAGTGATAAGAAGTAGAATGATTTCTGCATATTAATTTAACTTGTAGGTGAAACAGTTGGGTCTTAAATAAAGGATATTTTAGTCCCATTCCAAGGCTGGTGAACACAACAACTAATAAATGTATATGTTCACAAAGGATTTAGATAAGTCACTAGATGTCACATCCATAACAGAGTTTTAAAGGTCATCGGGTGTTCTTAATATACATTGCCTGCTTCTTCAGGCTAATGTCATGGAGGGTAGCCACGCAATCCCGTAGAAAACCCTGTGCTGTCACTGTTGGAGACAGAATCCTGGACTCCAGGCCCACTGGCCTGCCCCAGTGAGCCATTTCTCAAGTCCTTATCTTTTGGATACAGAAGCATATTACTAGGGAGTGTGAAGGCGAAGTTGACTTTAATCTTAATTGCCTGCATAACAGTATTTCTTAAATGATCTCACTCTGTAAAATATAAAACCTTAACACTACCATAAAAGTCAGGAATCCTAGAGCAGAGCAAAGGTTATTAGAAAAGTCGTGCTTGTACTAACTATATCTTCTATCTCTCTGAATTTGCCATCAAAATATAAATGCAGTTCCAAGCAGACCATGGCCAGATTATGGAATTTACAGTTTGTGCAGCTATACTGCCCTTGCTCATTTAGATACCAGCACAGGACAGGTATTTATCTAAGTGTTATTTGATATTTTTTGATGTTAGAATGTTTCTCTAAATGATTTTTTTCAAATAATCTGTTCATGAAAATACCTCAATGCAGACCATGGACGCAACACATATGGCTTCTTGTCTGATGTACATTTTTCTACAATATTTAAGTTTTGCTATGGTTGTACAGTGATTAAATAATTGACTTTCCCTTACAGAGAAGCTGTCCAGTTTTTCTAAAAGAACTAGCAAACGTAATTATGGGTTCCAGTATTTTAGTGTCTGGTTCTGTTAGCAATATAAGGTAAATGCAATCCAGCTCTATTAGATAGCATTAGATTTTAATGTTAATATAGAAATATTCTAAATCTCTACTGCAACATGATTTCAGTTGCCTGTTTGTGCAATAATTTTTTCTTGAACATAGTAAGAGAAAGTGTGTACAAAAATATTTATCTTCTTACTTTTTGCAGAGGCAGCCTATTGATCAGGAGATACATGAGTCTACTTTGGTTTCACATTAAGACACTTAATCTGACTCAAAATGTTACTGTTTTCTGTTGTGAAAAGAAAGCCCATGAATAAAATCTATGCAGAAGAAACTGAAAAGGGTAGGACTCGAGCTAGCATTGAGTTTTAAATATTTTGTACACTTTACCCTGGAAGTTATTTTCCAGACTTATGATGATTTCTGATACAGTACAGGTTGGCTGAAAAAGATGATTAAATGTATAAATTTTATAACATATCAAGTCTCTACTCACAAGTATATTGCAGTACATACTTGCTTTGGAGTTAGAAGATTTGGATCTGAACCTTTCCTAGCCCTGCTGCTTATTTGTGCTATCAACTTGGGCAAGTTATTTTAGGCCTTATGTTCTTAGTTTCTTCTTGTGTGAAGTGTGAAAATAGTAGAATTCTCTACTTTGATTAATGTACACATCTCCAAAAGTATAGCAGAATTCTTGACAATCAAGGTTATTAAGGGGATTTAATATAACAATATATGTTAATATATTCTAAAAATCTTAAAATATTTTATGTAGTTACCTAGTACTATAATAAGAATTTAAAATAATGCTAACACCAATAAGTATTAATCATATATACATACAGCATTTTTATTTATATACAAATTTGCATTGAACCTAATATTTAAAATATTAAGTAAAGTATTTTATGTGCATGAATGTATATAAATATATATGCATATCATATACATATTTAATATAATTTAACATGTGACTATCAAAATGAATAATCTAGAAATCTTTGTGGTCTTGGGCAGTATACATTCCTTTGTTGACCTGAAAAGTTTGATAGTGTTTTGTTTTTCCTGTTTCATCTATTAAATGGAGATTAAAACAATTTGTGTAATGGATTTAAGGTAAGAATTAAATGAAACAAGCTTGCTTAGGAATAGACTTTTAAAAGACTCGATAGTTATTAGTTGAATTTGGATCAGACAGAATTGAAGTGCATAATGCTAAGTAAGCCTTTCAAACACCATTTTCAGCTCTGATATGCTATCATTCACAAAATTTTCTACAAGTACAAGTAAGATTCATATCAGAAAAAACAGATTGATGTGTCTTCCTACAGCACCAACTAAGTGTCAATACTTACCAGGACTGGTGCAGGGTTCTTCGGAAAACTCTATATGCTCTGAATCAGTATCCATTATATGGTACTTTCTCCCACAGCCAGGATTCAGGAGTCCAGAATCAAGAGGTGGAAATGGGAACAGTATCACACATCACTGCCCCTAATGGCACATTAGAAAATTTTTGATGTCTGTTCCTGTGGCCTCATGATCTGGTTGCCTAGAAGTCTTAGTTCCAGAGTGGGGGAAGGCTTCTACCAGGAGCCACAGCAACGATCCCATTGAACTACAACTAAGACTTCCCTCTCATGCCTTTTGGGGTCCTCATGCCTCCAAGTCAACAAACTAAAAAGGTGGTACAGTGTTGGGGGGTGGTTGATCCATATTACCAGGGGGAAACTGGACTACTGCTTCACAATGAAGATGAGGAAGAATATGTCTGGAGTCCAGAAGTTCCTTTATGCATCTTCTAGTATTGCTTTACCCTTTTATTCAGGTGAAGGGAAAACTACAAAAACTCAATCCAGGCAGGAGGACAAATGGCCAAGAACCTTCAGGAATGAGAGTATGGGTTGACCCATCAGATTAAGAACAAAAATCCCCTGAAGCACTTGATGAAGCCAAGGAAATCCAGAATGGGTAGTAGAAGATAGTTATTAATACTAGCTATAACCATATGACCAGTTACAGAAATAAGGATTACAATTGTCATGAATAATTGTTTCCTATTTTGTTAATATGCTTGTGCATATATATACATATATTAAGAAAATAGCTTTGTTTTTTATAACATAATTTTGGTTGAGTTAATATCAGTACCTAAATATTGTTAAATATATATTATAATATTTAAATTATGGAATGTCAAGAGAAGATTAAGCACTACCCAAAAAACACTTTACCTTCTGTTTGGGGGAGGAAATTAGTGCGTTTCTGTTTGTACACAGGATAGTTGTATCTTGTTAAATGTAATTAAGAACTTGCTATTTTATTTGAAAATTAAGTATGGTTTAAGGAGATGTATCAAGTTGACAAGGGGTAGACTGTGACCCTTATTCATGATATGACAACATGAATGGATTAGGAAATGCTTAGCATGTTAGTGAAGCATGGTTCTGATGTATTTACCGATGATTGACACATAGGTCAGCAAACTGAGTGGGGAAGACTGAAACTGTTTGTGGGGGGCACCAACAAACAGGCTTGTAGCCTGGATGGAAGAAAAAGGGAAAAAAGGAGGAAGTGTGCACTTTGAAGATCTCCTGCCTTCCTGAGCAGGTCTGTCCTTTGCTGCTATCACCTTTGGACATATACATCCAGGTCTCTAGTTTCTTCAGGCTTCCAATCCAGATCTGTACCAAAGACTCTCCAGTGAGCTTCCAGGTCTTCCACTTTGGACTAGTGCTGCATCCTCCATTCCTCTTGTTCTGCAGCTTCTGATTCTTTCCTGATCAGGTACAGGATCCTCCAGCTGGAGGATGCACATATTGTGAACTATCTCACCTCTGATCCTATAACCTCCCCTAATAAATCCTAATTGTGTATATATATATATATATATATATATATGAAAAATATATCTACCTTTTTTTTCTATTGATTCTTTTCCTCCAGAGATTTCTAACTAATACAGATGTGGAGAACATGCATATATTTTGTATGCTTTTTTGGTATGGTAGATCCAGATATCTCTAATGTTTTGCTAGTTTGTATTCACAGACTTTGACTTTTTGGACTCTGTGACCTTGTATGTTCCAAGCAGCCTGGGATTTTCCAGTATGTGTTGCTTGGTGGATTCCTGTAACATTTATATGATGAGAGTAATATGGCTGCTACCAGGCCTCCCCTGCAGAGATAGTGTATATTTGCAGCCACATGCAACCCTCAACATTTTAATGAACTGTGTTTATATGGAGCACTGTGGTAATACTACTGTCTGCAGGCAGAAGAAATGGTACATCTTCTTGTGTGAATAAATGGAGCATCCCTTAAAAATGGAGTAATAGCTCTATGATCAGCATTTCTGTATGTGGAAAATTAAGGAAACATGAGTTTCTCCAAATCAACCTGTTCATTTGTTTAATGATGCCAAGTCAGAACACGAAGATATACACTGATCTTTAAATGCTTTCTCTATTTTGTTTTTTTCTTAAATCTGACCAACATTTACAGGACCTCTCTCACTCCCACTTCCCCCAAAACAAACATGTTTCTAGCAGTGATGTATGCTGCTTCAGGGTCTGGGTAAACATAACCATTTATTTGGATCCACAGATAGTTGCCTAGTCAGTAAACTCTGATGTGGGAATGTAAATGATTACTTGTGAAGAGTGCATATGAACAGCTGGTATTTATGGGTAAATTTTAGGATATCTGTGAATACTTGATGAAAAATGTTAGAACAACATGATTTTTTACCTTGTAACTTTACATTTTACTTACTTAATTAGCTTACCCCTGTTTAACGTAGGTTCTCTCACTTTATTTTCAGCACCAGATGATAAACTAATCATTGTATTCTCATTGGGTGGATGGATTATTTGAGAACTTAATTTCCCTGTGGTAATTCATCTTAAAAGTAGTAGCATCACTGCTTAAAGACTTAAAGACTGTCTGATTTAGAGAACATGATCTCACCACTATTTTACAGTGTCTCTCCAATGACTTATGCAAGATTAGAAAAAAGTAATTATAGCAAAAAATAGTTTGGAAGAAAGGATGAGCAATTATAATATTGAATTAAATTAAAACAAATAAGAAATTTGTAATAGAACTCAAAGAGATTTGATGCAGTAAAAATGTTATGTGAAAAGAAGCTAAGGTAAGAAAGTTGTAGTAAGGAAAAATCATGTTGTAATTTTGATGTAGCTTCCCAAACTTGAACTATGTTAACAATGTTTCTCCTTGGACCTACTCCAGTTTGGACATGATAATTTTTCATTCTTTAGAACAATCTCTATTTGGCAAGAAATTTAGTGTTTATAGTTCCCACTCCCTTGTGAAGCATTATATCCATACAATGAAAGATTCTACTTATAAAACAACCTCTATATACCTGCACTGGCATGGTGGAAAACTGATAAGTTAGTAGATATAAACTGGGCAGAAGGGAAAAGATAATAGAAAAATTCTCCTTTGAAATAATTAGAATCACTGAAGCTATTTGCATTCTAGTTTTAAAGGAAACTATAATGTAAAGACTCTCTAAAAGTTAATCTATTTGAAATTGTTTATTCTGTGAAACATTTCTGTACATGTATAATTCATTTTCTTCATCTATCTAGTTTTCATAGGATTTCAGTTATTTGTAAATGAATCATCCTAGTATACTAGCACAAAGTTTCCAAGACTTGAAACCATGTAGAATAAAAAATTCCAGAAGAATCTTGATTATTCATTCTGAACAAGAGCTGAGAGGAAATAGTGTTTTTCAAAATCCTATGAAAAAACATGGTTTAGGAATTAGAGTTGTGCTATCAGTCTCAGATGGCTAAATTAAAACCAATTATTGAATGATGGAACAATTAGGAATGGCCAAAAATAAAAGTGCTACCTTGGCAGGTGGGGCCTACCTTATCATTGAATTGTTCATGGGGATGCTACCTTCTAAGACATTGTCTAGGATTGAGATAATATATTAGAGTATTAAGGTTTCATTTACTGGTTTTAGATCCCATGATTTTATGTCTTTTGGGTATAAGGTCATTGCAGGTTCACTTACTTCTAACTTTTTTTGATAAAATTCCTTCCTTTTCCTTCTACATTCTCTGAATATATATCAAGTAATACATTCTCTTGAAGACTTATTTTTAGATGCACAGAAACTGCATAAATTTAGACTGAGATCAAAACATTCAGGCAGCACATCAGGGTCCCCAGAGTTTTCTGCACCTGAAAAGAAGAAAAGAGAAATCCAAACACTTTATTAGCAACTGTACACTCTCCTCAGAACACATGGTCTTAGCCTGCTGTGTTCCCATCACTTAGTTTTCCCTCCTCCAGGGAGATGCTCAAAGCCAAGATCATCAGGGCTGCAAAACATTCTCCAAAGGAACAAAGCATTCATGGTTAATGAACTAGTCCAGCAGGACTAACCTGCTAATAGGAAATGGGTCCTCTAACACTCAAGTGAAAGATTTCTCCCTGTTCTTACAACTCCCCTACTTTCTATTTTTTTTTAACAGAAGAAAAATCTCTTTGATTATTACTAAGTTCTTAGAAGATCACCTTAGAAAATCTCCTTAATCTGAACCACTAAAATTGTGTGACACTCAGAATTGGCCCAATTGTTTTGTGGTCGGCAAGGATTATACAATATACACATATTTACCTCATTTGCTTTAGCTCAGTGTGTATTTATTCCCTTCTAATTGTGTATAGCTGAAATTAGAAACAGAAGAAAACATCATGGGTGATGTGACTTTGTGAATGTTTAGTATTTCTCTTCTGGAGTAAGTGCCTGAATGAAAGAGCTTGAGTCTTAGGCTTTGCTAGGAATAATTATTTTAAAACAGACTAGTTCTGCTTGCCTGTCCTATAAGTGAAATTATCATATTTTTATTCTGCTGTGTAATTAATCTCAACTTGCTCTCCTAGTGTTAGCTCTGTTCTTGGGTAATGGAATACCATAGGCCTTACCATAGGTCTCTCTACTCTTCCCTATAGTACAAAGTCCTTCAAGATACTTTGCCTCTTGTAATTATTTCTATTACAATTGTACCTTTATGTCTCCATTCTACATTGTCCACTGTTGATCTCTACAGAGCTCTGTACTTCTTATTTTTTTATAGATTCTTTTCCTGAAATGATTTTTAAAGACCTACTCACATGTAATTTGATAGCAAGTTTACTTCCTGTCTGAAATAGTTAGAGCTGGTTTCATCAGCAGCATTGGGACCTCAAGTTCTTCTGTTTCCAGTCTTGGACATTTCCAGTGGACCATGTCTGTAATGTACATATAATAGTCCATCCTTAACTCTGGTAGTTACATTCCCAATGCCCCAGCACATACCTGATACCACGGATAGTGCTGACCCCTACCTTCACTGTGATTTTTCAAGCACATACTTATCTATAACAAAGTTTAATTTATAAATTAGACACAGTATGAGATTAACAATATTAAATATAAAATTGAAGAGTTACAACATATTGAAAGTGATATAATTCTCTACCTCTCTCTCTCACTCTCTCTCTCTCTCTCTCCTACCTTGTATTATGTTTCCTAAATTGGAAATTGAGATGTTCCCTATAGAGGTTTCTCTTGTCTTTGAATATTAAAAATATACAGATTAACAGTTGATTATGATATTCTATTTCTCTTATATAAAAACAATATTGAATAAATTTGTAGTTAACAGATGTGTCAAATAAATATATTATGTAAAAGACTGAAGTAATATATGTTGATGTAGTCTAAGTATTATAAGTAAAATAGAGAAATGCAGAAGGTTGATGAAAAAGTTGTGGTAAGTTATGGTTAATAATGTGGAAAGATTAACATTTTATAATATTTTTCAGAAAAAAGTCAGAATAGGTTTTTATCAAAAGCAATGTCACCAAAAATGTCGACACGTGTTTGTCTCTTAAAGTATTTGGAATCTGAGCAAAACACTGCAGCTTTTGGAATGCAACAGAATCCTAATGGACATTCAGTGTCTGCTGGATGAGTAGCACGCCCTGAGGAGTCTTCTACCTTTCTTAACCCACAGAAATATCTATAATGCAGTTGTTACTGCAACTAACCCCCTGGATGTGTAAAGGTACTGCAGAGCCTGTCAGAAGAGCTATGCCTGTTACAAAGCACCCTGTGTCTAGGGGTAGATGGGTCAATCAGAATGTCTCCTCTGATTCTGTTTGGAAGTTTTTTTAAATCATTGTTTTTGAAGATCAATCCCAAGGAAGTTTTAAATTAAAAACAACTTTTTAGTCCTTGTGGTTCAATCAGTGTTAGGTAAGAATGTAAGTCGCTGAACGTTTTCTTAATTTTTGATCAATCAGTCACCATTCTCTAGTACACATGAGTTTTATCTCTAAGACATAGTTGGCTGCCCTCAATTTTATTTGCAGGGGTGTCACCATGGGAATTGAAGTCATTGTTTTCAAGTTCACAGTCAAGTTTGAACATCTGAATGAGTTCTGATTCTTGGAACCAGGACTATGAATTAGATTTATCCTCTGATTAATAGTTCCTAGTTCAGAGTATAGCTGAAAACCACAGACTGGTGCAGACAGAATATGAGATATTATTTTCCTAATCTTTTAAGTGACATTCCTTATACAATTTGGTCACTTTGTGAACTCATTTTAGGTAATTGGGAGGCGAGTCCATGTTTCCTAGATTCATTGGTTTTCTTAGTCGCCTTCCAATTCTGAAAACTAGATAGCCTCCACCTGATACACTGACTCGAGACCAACAGACCTTGAGATTTCTGGGCTTCATAGGCTTTCCCTGGTGTAAAATTCACTAGTGCTTTGATCTGGGACTGTGTCAAAAAAACTTTTCTTAAGAAACCTATACAATTCTTTTATTTTACTTCATGATTTTTGAAGACTGGTTTTCATTATATTATAGAGAAATATGCGAATATACTATTCTGACATTTTTCTACTAAATATTGTTGAGCAAATAGTACAATTCCTAAAGAAAACTGAATAGATGGTTTAAATAATAATTTACCTCTTATAAAAATGACTTAGCTTAGACCTGATGCTTTATATTTGATAATCTCATTTTACCCTGTTTCACACTTCGGATCCTGTCATTTGCAATCCCAATTCTTGGAGCTATTTTCTCCATTAACTCATTTAAAGCAGCAGGAATAAAATTCAAAATACAGTGTTTTGCAATCAAAGAGGGAAATTTGATTAAAATTTTGTTTCATAGAAACCAGTGATATGCATCTGTATGACTGAAGTAGGTTTTCAGGAACAACAATAAGAAAAAATCTAATGTTCCTTGAAAATTCTCTTTCTCTCTTTCCTCCCTTTTACCTAAAGTAATATTTTTTCTGATAGAATGCCTGTCTTAATTTATATTTTCCAAGGAACATAAAAATTTTATTTATAGGTGAGAGAGAACAATTACTTCACATATTTGCTCATAGAGATGTCTATAATCTAAGATTTTTTTTATACTCAATGAAGATTCAGTCCAACTTTTCTCAGTGCCTTTTTGTGTCTTTGCAGGAAGCTTCTTTGGAACCTAAAGAAAAATACCATAATTAAAAAGATTGCATTCCCTTGCATTATTGTTCAGGGTGAACGTCACCAGTGTAAAATCTCAAGTCCAACTGCTTTAAAATACAAAAGGATTTGAGTGCTGACATGATGTCACAAATGGAAAATTTCAAATCTGACTTCATATGATGGTCACAGTCCAAATACAGGTGGATTAAAAAATTGTATATAATTATTGTATAAAATAAAATATTGTATAAAATTATCTTAAAGTATGTATGAAGTTTATATGAAACATAAATTTTGTGTTTAGACTTGAGTCCTAGACTCAAGATATCTCATTATGGATATGATAAAATATAAAATCATGATATATCATGTACAGGTGCAAATCAATGATGAACGTGTTCAAAAGGCATACCTAAATGTACCAATTAACTCAATAAAAATGTTTTAAAAAACATTTGAAATATAAGACATTTGTGATTCCAAGTAGTTCAGATAAGGGATCTTCAACTTGTATCATTAAATTAGCTAATTTTTGAGAAATATTCTCTTTACTGATTTTTTTCTTTTAATGTGGGCACACCACCTGCACTAGTCAGTTATTGCTAAATTAATAATGAAGTATAATTTGAAAGACTCTCAAGCTCACTAATTTGTAACTGTAGCCCCAGTTATTCTTGGGCCTGGGTCTGAGGATCAGCACAATGTGGTTCTGCTTTGACATGCTGTTCAGCATGTATCCATACTGAAATTGGTTATGTTTATGTCATGTGCATTTCCATTTTCTATGGACCATCAGCTACCCAAAACTTGGCATGGGAATCACTATAGTAAATGATAATAAGAAGAAACACTTCTTATGTTCAGAAACTTTTTCCCAAACTAGCACATTCTCACCTTCATTTGTTCCACATTCCTTTGACCAAGTATGTCACATCAATACCAACATCAGTGAGGTAGATAATTATACTCTGATGTTAGCGGAGAAACTCTACAGTCATGAAGCATAAGGTGTGGATGTGTAAGCCTGTTTAAGGATAGCCATGAATTGATTGCAATAATACAATGCCACACTAAAGTAAGAAGAATTCTGTGGTGAGATTAGAGATATCTGATGCTCTTCCTTTCCACCACTTGTGTGACATTAGCATAATTATGAATTTGTTCCTACATTACTTCCTAGGTTTTTAGAATACAATGAAGTCTTCAGAGGATGTTATCCTGGGACTTGCCAAACATTGAGGATCATGTAAATAGATGTTAAAATTTCACATAAAGAACAGTAAGTAGATTTATACAGGTAAAATTTAGATTATAACTCACTTTTAAATTGTCGGCTTAGTAAATGATTAGTAAATGATTTTAGGAATAACTACTTAATAAATCACTATTCTTTATAGACAGGTATGCATTTCATTCCCTGAACATAAATCAAGGGGAATTAAGCAAAAGAGAAAACAGTTGGAGGAGCAATAGCTAAGAAATGTCTGGATTTTAGACATATAGTAAACAATAGAATATACAAAATAAGGAAATCCTATCAAGTGAAGTTTGGCAAAATAACACCTCAGGTGCAAGCAAAGTGAGTTTAAGAAGTAGAGACAGTATGTGCTCTCAGATAAGTTAGTCCAGTTGATTTGGATTCAATTTCGAGGGTACCAAAGCATCCCTGACACTCTCTTAATAGCATGAAGCATGCAGAAAAGAACACTACTTTGTTCTGAGACCTTAAGGAACTTACAGTAATAACAGAAAGTAACAGGACAAGTGTTTTTTATTTGACTGGAATAAATTTGGTTTCTCACTATTTTAGTGAGGGACAAAGAAAGAGTGTTACCACATAGACATTATACGAATGATTTACTAGATAAAACGTCAGAGCAATAGGAAGGAGGCACCTCCTGGGGAAGCAGGTTTCACAGATGATAGCTCTTGACTGAGAGAGTTTTGATTTATGCTGTTGTACTTATTCCAGGGGACAGACAGGCCATATGTGTTTGCAAAGCTGTGACAAGGAAGTGGAAAACAGAATATGTGTAAAAAATTGAGGCACAAAATTTTCTCCTTTTAAAGCTAATTATGTAATCTTCTTTCCTTTTATTAACTTTAGATAAAAATTATAAAATCAAGTAATTATTATGTAATGAAATGGACTCACCAAGATCTGAGTAATCGTAGATTCCAATCATAAAATTCAGAAAATTTACAGAAACTGACATTTAATATATGGTTTTATTTCAGAGTTTTGACTCCAAACATATTTCCAGCTAGTATCTTACTCTTAGTATAAATTCAGTGAGCTTTCCTACACATTTTACTTCTGCAGATAGCGTAAGCTGAGTGAGAAGAAACTTTCAGAGTGAGACTCCAGGCCCTCTAAACTTTTCAGACATCAAAGAGGTTTCAATCATGTTTGATGTTTCCTCCTTAGATAGGCAGAAAATTGGACAGTTTCTTTTTAGAAAGGTTCTAAGTTACCTTCAGTTAAACAAAAAAGACCATTAATCCTCTATAACAATTACTGGAGTCTAGGCTTTGATTTAAATTTTATGTATAAATAATTATTTGAATTTCATTGGTGTATGTGTGTATATAAGAACATATGTCCAAATTGATATTTTCATGAGAGTTTAGGATTTTTGGATTTTCGTGTGTTGTCTATGATTTTTAAAACCTACTGAATGTTCAGACTTAGTATTCTCCTTGGGGATATTTGACAATCAACTCTGCAGGTCCTTGGCAAGAAGCATGAGGCTTCTGTTGAAATGAAGTCATTTATTTATCTTCAGTCCTGAGCCTTAATGACTCTTCCTCCAGCTCAGAAAACCTTGCTCTCTTTCCTTTATGCCAAAATATCACCTTCTTAGTAAGGTCCTTCCTTACCAGTTGAAATAAAATATCATTCTTCCCTGATCAATTTCTGTCCTTCTTACCCTGCTGTATTTTTTTCTTATCTTTTAGCATCATGTAAAACATTATGTGTTTGTCTATCCCCCTCCTACTAATAAAATGAAAGACCTTAAGACCGCAGCTTTTGTGTTTTATTCATTTTATATCTTCAGCACGTATACCTGTGCTCAGCAAAATTAATTGCTCGATACACTTTTTTTCAGTGAGTGAAAAACCTTGAGAGTTTGTGAATCTGATCATTTGCTCAGATACTGTCTCAACTCATGTTTTATTATGAGTGTGAGAGTTCTCATTAGGAGTTGTAAAAGGTAATTTGGACTTTTTAGTTCTACTTGAGTGCCTTATATGAGGGAAGATAAATGCTATGGCAGTGCATGAGAATTTGGGGAAGCCACTACTATCTAGATATTTCTAGAATAAGGATCTTCCTTAACAATAGAATTTTACATCTTGCAAATCAGCACAGTGATAAACACACACATAATGTCAATGATATGTATACATTATCCTAAAAATTTTAAAGTTAGATCTTTTATTAACTAAATTCACAATTGTTTCCTTTTTTAACAGTTCCAATATTTATTTCTGTTATCCTTTTATTCTTGCACAAACCGAACATTTTACACTGTGTGTTAAATTGATCTAATATGAAATCCAGTTTAATTATTAAATTTAGTTCAATATTTAATTTGGTTTAATAAAAGTGATCTTGGATATAATATATGTATTTAATTGATATATTTAGGACAGAATAATTTTGAATAGGTTAAATATTTAATGTAGAGTAATTTTTTAAATTATTTAGGATTAAAAATAGAATAGATCTATGTTATCAAAGTAGTGAGGAGATAAATGTCATGATTTAATAAATTTCTGTTCACGTTTATGAAATACTAAGATTACTTAATTTCTGATCACCAATCTGTCTTTGTCTGTAGTCTATGAACTCTATTTTATTAAGAAGAAAAGAAATTGAAAATATTCAGTATTATGAAATCTTTGTTCCCTTTGAGATACCAAATGGAAATGCACTTTTTTAGTCATATTCTTTTTAAATATAATACATGTACATGCTCTCTTCTTCAACTCCATAGACAACTACTGATTGCTTCAGTGCTGTCTTTGACTCTTTTCCTCATCCTTTCAACCATTCAGCCCAAATTTTGTGTTCTCTCTTCCTACTGGATAGCTCAAGCTTCATAACCATCCCTTTCTATATTATTATGGATATTTCCTCAATATCCTCCTCTGCCCACTGTCTGTTTCTATTTTATTGTAAAAATTTCACTGATCTTCTCCCTGCCACTATTGTCACCTAAAGAATGAATTAATATGCCTATGCATTGTGTTCAAAGCCTTTACTAACAAAGTCCTACTGACTTGTACATTCTCCAGACATGGCATATACTTTTATGTTCTTTTTACAATTATGTGGTGATAGTGACAGAAAGTAAAGCAGGCACTGGTAAATGGAATATTCCTCTTCCTTCCAAGGTCACTCCTGTGGTTATATCATGTTGTACCCATGTGACTCTGTGCTGTGGACAGACTTGTTCTAAAGACTATTTTTTTGTTGGCTTGATGGAGTCATTGGCTATCTCTGGAAAGTCCACATGGCAAGGGACAATGGCTGCCTATGTGAATTAAAATGGCTTTTGGGAATGTACATGGCCTCTGGGAGTTGACAGAAGCTTCTACCTGATGGCTAGCAAAAAGATGGCACACTTTGCCTTTTTGATCACAAGGAAATAGTCTCTTCAAAGACCCAAGGAAGTGTACAAGTGAATTATGTTCTGGTCTAGTCTCCAGGTGAGAAAGCACGTCAGCTGGTATCTTGATTGCAGCCTGGTAAGACTCTAGGGTGTCCAGCTATGCTAGGCTTTGACTCCTGACCCACAAAAACTGTGAGATAATGTAATACATATGTGTTGTTTTAAGCTACTAAGTTTGTGGTTATTTGTCATATATAAGTGAAATTAATCAAGTTGTTAAACTCAATAATTTAGGCCAAGAAAAGTCACGTTAGTCATATAACGGTATTTCACACCCTTGAAGTACCATTACACTACTTGTTTTCCACCTTCATGGAATGCTTGCTCACACCCCTTTTCACCTGTGTTCATGAGAGGTTTTCTTATAGGTTTTAAGAAACACGGTCCACATTTAATTTATCAAATGCCAGACATGGTAACTAAATTTAATTGTATCACAACTAGGAAGCTTCTTTCCTTTTCCATTTTCTTGACACCTGTCCTAGTCTGCTTGGGCTGCTATAACATGACACCATAGACTGGGTGGCTTATGCATCATGTTTTTTTCATAGTTCTGGAAGTTGGAAGTTCATGATCAATATGCCAGAGCAATGATTTCCTGTGAGAGTTCTCTTCCTATATTGCAGACAGCTACCTTCTTCCTGTGTCCTCACACAAATGGGTGGGGGGGAGCCTCTGGTGTCTCTTCTCTTAAGGGCCCTAACTCTGTTATGAGGGCACTACTTTCATGACCTCATCTAAGATTGATTATTTCCTCACAGGCTGCACCTCTAATTACTATCACACTTGGGACTGGGAATTCAACGTGTGAATTTTGGAAAGGCTCAGTTCATTCCATAGAAGTATTCTTTTGTTATCTCTTTAAATGAACATTTTGTTTGCCTCTTGCATTAAATTCTCCCTTTAAGGAAGACCTGAGCAATAAAGTCTTTTGTAGTAGTAGCAGCTATGTATAATATGATGATCATATCTCTTTTCAAAATAACTATTTTTTACTTCATATTTACTTTGTGGCAGGTAAATGCATTTTTATCTGTAGAACTCCATTATTTTCTTTTTAAGTACTTCTATTTAAAATTTAATAAAACAGTCATAAAAGGTTAGCTATAATTTAACAATGAATGCATGTGTTAACATAGGTCAAACATGTTTCCTATAGTGAATAAATTAAGGAAATCTCCTTCAATTATATCATTCCTCCTTTGTGGTTGTTCTTCCAAGGTCAGCTTACATGTGCCCTGCTGAGCAGGGCATCCCTACCATCCCCTGTTACACCCTAAGTAATTTCACAAAGTATAGGTCAAAATATTAAAATATATATATGCTTATTAAAGTATATTTCTCTTGATTTATGATAAACTCTTTATATAGAGGAATGGTCATATAATTTATCTTTAGCATCTCTCGTGCCTTGAATATGGAAGAAATGTATGAGCAATTTTTAGAATAAGATACTAATATATACAAAATGTAAGTGGCTGATGTAGTTCTAATATAAATAAGGTATCTTCCCGAACTCTATGACCTAAAACATTCACAGTAGTAAAATAGCAATAAGGACATATAAAGACAAAAATAATACTATTAAATAGGAGTGTATAAGTGATAAGAAAACACAATACTACAACATATTGTGAAGTAATTTCAATTGATTATATTCTTATTCAAATTTTATAATTAAAGAAGTTAGTTTAGCTTCCAAAACTCCATATAAGCCAAAAGGAAGAAAGAATTATATATATATATATATATATATATATATATATATATATATATATATATATAAAGTTAGCAAGTAGATGAAGCTGTTCCTGTGTCATTAGTCACTTTTGTAATAAATTTAGAAACTTTGAAATCTTCATTATCTTTTAATAGAATCTATCAGCCATTTATTGAATTCCTACTAGATGTTTAAAAAAGCATCAGGCACTTTGAAACTATTAATGTATAATATAATATTAGCTGATGAAGAATAGCTAATTGAAATGGAAAAATATACTTGTTTCTCCTTACCATTTCCTTAAGACTGCTTTTTTAAAAACTATATATTACGAATATTTTCATAATATATTAACCTCATTCATGTTGAATATGTTCCTCTTCCTTCCTTCCTTCCTTCCCTCCTTCCTTCCATCAACTGTTTTTACAAAATAGAGTAAAAAACTGAGTGTTAAAAGTTACACTATAAGAGGTATACATTTTAGGTAAGTAAATAACAATAGTTTATAACAATAGCAAATTATTTCAACAACCTTCTTCTGTGAGGATATAAATGGGAAATGATTTCTTTTGTTCATTCAAATGAAAGAGGTATCCATATGATATCAACTATTTGTATGAGAAAATTATAGAAAATTAATAGTTACTGAAGTGCTTTTAGCATTAGAAAAAAGAATGTTATCTAAATAAATTCAATCTTGAAGGTATTCATACAGTTGACTGCTTTAGCACAGAGAGATGTTGGTGGAAGAGAGAGTATTTGTATATGCCATGTAAACAGCAATAGGAGGGAAGAAAATCTGCTTATATCCAAATGCTTTAACTGAACAAATACCAACCTTAAAGAAAAATATTCTAGTTCCACTTATTTTTTTGAGGCCAAATATTTGGATTTTGATTTTTCTATTTTTCAGCTTCAGAATTTATGATCATGAGACACAGTGAATTAATTCTACCCATGCTGAGAGAAAATGCTCTAGCATTGCTGAAATTATTTTCTTTCTTCAAGAATATTAGTTCATGACTTCCCATGCTATGATTGGTATAGCCACAATTTGCTTGCACTTGATAATATTACAGATGTACTTTGAATAAAAAAGCTGTGATATTCTCCACTGTAATAAATGAGAGGGGGATTGCCATAGAAATAGTAATATTTAAAGGTACTTAGCTTGAGCAGTCAAATTAATTTATTATCGTGTTGCTCTGTAATGAGAAAGGAAATTTTTTTCATTTCAGTATTATAGATCTATGAGGAGACAAAGGGCAAAATAAGTGAGAAATGTGGTTCAATTGACCCTGGAAGGAAAAAGTTATTTCATGTGTTGGTAGAGGTTTAAAACTCATTTGCCATGCATTTCTTGTTATTGCATTTTAATTATAGTGAGTACACATATGCTGACAGTGTATGATATCATATTTGTTAAATGGACCTCAACTTATGCAGCACTCATCAGAAAACCTCTGGGATTATACAACATATAGGTTTCATTGTGCATGCAGAAAAGAGGAGAGCGCTTAGGGTTTTAATTTAAGGAAAAAATTCTAAGATTTCAATGAATTACAAAGAAAGGAAACCTAAAAGTATTCCCCAAAAAGGACAGCTGCTACGTTAAATCTCCCTCAACAAGCACAAATTAGAATAATCATCCTATGGTAGATATTTTTGATATCTTATATAAACAGACATAAATATCACAAAATAAAAAATGTCATGCAGGATGTATTTATTCATTAAACAGAGTTCTGTTTCTGGGAGCACTGAGTTTATGAGATCAAAGATGATGATTCATCTTCCATGTAGACCACTAGCTCTGCTGTGTTTTTAAAAATATTTATTGGTACAATTTAGGTATGCAATATGTTTACATTTATCATTGGATTCTTGTACCTGAACATGATGTATCTTAGTTCTTATTTTTCCCCCATTACCTGTGCGCCCTTCACCCGTGTTTTAAAGTCATACACTGCTGATCTTCTCTAGTAGCTTCCTCACTTCACACAGCTACTGACAAAATAAGCTTCCAAACTGGACCCAGGTACTGAAACCACCTCAAAGGATGTGCGCTATTAATGGAGTCTGCTCAGCATAGGCAATTAAATATGTACTCCCTAAACTACAGATCAAGAGGATTATATTTTATATGTGAAGGGATAATTTGTTTCCACCCACATTTAGAAATGGAATATAAAATCATTAATGTAGTGATATATAATAAATATATATTAGTATTATATATTATTGTACTAAATATATTTAATTATATTATTTAATATATTAACTATAAAATAGAGTTATACCAAGGGTATTGGAGAATTTTTTCATTATGAAGTATTTTAGATATTCACAAAGGTATGAGGAGTGATTCAAAAGACAGCTATATACCTATGTAGTTTAAGACATAAATATTACAAATACAGTTAAAGCACTCTGTAACCATGTTACATCCTCAGACTTCCCCAGAAAATCAACTATCCTGAATTTGGTTTTTATTATTCCTACCCATGTTTTGTTCCTCTACTACATGAATGCAAAGCCAAACAATAAATGATAGTTTTCTATATCGTATTTTAAAATCTTACAACATTGCTGCATACTGTTGCTGCAGTTTTCTTTTATGCTTAATACTGTGCCTATGTATTATTGCTGACTCAGTTCTAATTTGAAGTGGTATTTTTTATACCATCGTATGCTTATTTCAGATGGAATTTATTCATTCTTTTGATCATGGACATTTATCTGATTTTTCACTATAATAAACAAGGCTTGAGGACACATTTGGGGACTTTTAGCTGATTAGTTTTTCATTCTCTTCTCAGTGGCCCTGCCTGAGTAGTAAATGTCTACAATTCAGCTCTCTTCTCTCTGGCTTCTCAAAAGGCTCATCCAAAGGGAGGCTGAAGCCAGCAATCCAAGAATAGAAGGCAAGAAAGACTAGGAGAAGTATTTTTAATACAGTTTAAATATACTCTATTTTAATTACATTTGTCATAAATTTAAAACCTGATAATTTTTGACAAGTTAACTCACCTTGATAACCATGACCCTAATGGAGAGAGAGTACTATCAGCAGCCCAGATATTTCTTGTACCTATAACAACCTACATTGTCAATATAGATTAGTTTTACTTCTTTTGAATACTACATTATTAGAACAGTTATCTTTCTCTATAACTCAATATAATATTTGTAAAATTGATCCATGATGTTGCATATAATAATGACTACTTTTTTTTAGTAATGCATAGTATTCCATAGCAAGAAAATACTTCAACGTGTCAGTTCTATAGATGATAGATATTTGGGTTATTCCTAGTTTATTGAGATTATGAATAATGTTTCCATGAATATATATATATTACATTACTCTTGAATTTATACCTATAAATGGAATTGTTAGATAATAGAGTACCTGTACAGTCAGAAGAAACTGATAGTTTTTCTAAATGTTTGTACCACTTTACTGTCAGAGTGTGTGATGTCTCCAGTTGCCCTACTTCTCCCTACTACCCCCCCCCATTATTAAGGATGAAGCCTAGGAAGTTGGGGAACTCTACCACTGAGCTATAATCTCAACATTCTGTTTTTTTGAAATAAGCTTGCTCAATTATGCTGGTAGGACTCACTTGAAATCCTCGTGCTTCATCCTAGTACTTTTACAATTTTTAACTTCTTCTAGTACGTGTCTATTGGTATAGTACTGTGATTTAAATTTCTGTTTCCCTAATAATTGGGGACACTTAGATATTGGAATTATGGACATTCTCTATGAGATATATTTTTCTGATATATTGTGTCCTTAATTTTATTAGCTCTACTTTTCAACTTATAGGAGAGTTTTTGTTGTTTATATAGATTTACAAAAGTCTTCCAATTTGAAACTTGCTTTATCACTGTGTTGGGGATTTCTCTAGATTAACAGAAGATCTTAATTGTAATAAACTCCAACTTTTACATTATTTATTTTCTTGTGTTTTTTGAGCCTTGAAGAAATATTTTTATTCCAATTCCATGTATATTTTGCTATGTTAAAAATGTAGAATCTATAAAAGTTTTTGTCAGAGAAGGTGAGCTGGTCCCAGCACCTGGAAGGAAGCTCCCTACCACCATCCCAAGCTCCTAGGGCAGAGAAGGTGAGCTGCGCAGGTGCCAGAAGCACCCCCCGCCACGCGGAAATGAGAAGACACATAAACAAGCCTCAAAAACAGACTTCTGGATCTCCTGCAGCAACCCCAAAGGGAAACGAGATGGAACAATCTGATATCCATCCACCTGGACTCTCTGAACTGGCAACAAAAGAGGATCTGGGAAAAATGAAATTAGAAATAATTACTCAGATAACAGCAAAGATTGTGCTCATGGTGCAAGACATGATTAATAAATCTAGAAAGGACACAGATGAAAAAATAGAGTATCTGAGGAACATGATGGAATCCCAACATAGGAAACAAATAGAATCCATAAAACAGATGCAAACAGATTTCCAAGAGATTAAAAACTCCATCAAAAGTCTGCACAGCAGAATGAACCAACGTGAGGATAGAATTTCAGATATAGAAGAAAAGATTGCAATTAGTGACCAGGAAAAGAAAAATTGCTTCAAAATTGTAAAGGAACATGAGAAATCAATCCAGCACCTGCTAGACGATACAATGAAGAATAACATAAGACTGATGGGAGTCAATGAAGAAAGAGGAGAGAGTGCAGATGATATAAAAAAACAGTTCACAGAAGTGATGACAGAAAACTTCCCAAGGAGGGGAAAAGAATTTGACATACAGATGATTGAGGCATATAGGACTCCAGCTAGCCTTGATCAAAAAAAATCTACACATAGGCCTATAATAGCTAGGATTTCAGAAATCTAGCAGAAGAACAAAATTCTACAAGCAGAGAAAAGAAACAAATCACATACAAAGGAAAGCCCATCAGAATCACAGCAGACTTCTCAATGCAAACCCTCAAGGCAAGAAGAGCTTGGAGTGATGTATTTCAAGCCCTAAAGGAAAACAGCCTCCAACCCAGATTGATGTACCCCGCAAAACTAACTTTCAAAACTAATGGAGAAATAAGATGCTTTCATAATAAAGAGCACCTCAGGAACTTCATGAATATCAAACTGGCACTCCAAAAAATTTTAGATAATACCCTAGGAAAAGACAATGAGAATCACAACCCCAGCAAACCCAGCAGAATGAATCAAATTAAACGCAAAGAGGGAGAATCCAACAAAAAGGAAAAGTCATGACAAGGCTTTTAAAACTTTTAACTTCATCTCCCTAATGAGTGTATAATTCAATATTGTTATTGTACTTATTAGTATTTTTCTGATTCTAGTGTTGCACACCTTTCCTGGTGCTGTACTGGCTATTTATCATCTTCTTATGTCTACTTTTTAATTGGGTTGTCTATTAATGAGCTTCAAGAATTCTTTATATATTCTGGTCATAGGTTATATGCATTGTAAATATGGTCTGTTTAAGGACTACTTTTCATTTTAATGATGTCATTTAAAATTCTAAATTTTGATGAAATCTCATTTATCAAAATTTTCTTTTATACATCATGTCTTTTGTATCCTAGGTAGTTCTTGCCTACCCTGAATTCATAAACATTTTCCTTTATAATTTCTTCTTAAAGTTTTATACTTTAAAGGCTTTCATATTTAGGTTCATAGATCCCTTCAAGTTATTTTCATGTATGGAAATAAAGGGTTGAGGTTAATCTTTTATATATGGATACCAGGCGTTCTACTGCCATTTCCTCAAAACATTATCTCTTCCTCTGCTCTTGAATTGAGTTTATATTCTATAAAATGCTAATGTTAAATAATCTTTCAAAACTCAGTGGGCCTAATATGTGTGGTTCTATTTCTAGGTTCTCTGTTTTATTCAAATGATCTGTATCTTCCTTACACCAACACTGCCTTGATTACTGTAGCTTTAGGAGAAGTCTTAAAATTAGGTACTAAACGTCTTCCAACACTGTTTTGGTTTTGTTGTCATTGGTTTTTTTTAACTTTTCTAGGTCCTTTGTACTCCTACATAACTTAAATTTCAATATCCAATTCTTCATTTATAGCAAGTATACACAGACCTGAATTTTTTTATATACCTTGTGTTTTCTAATCCTGCTAAATTCAAATACAAGTTCTAGGGGCTCCTAGAGATTTCTTAGTATTTTCTCTGTAGATGACCATTTCATCTACATATAAAGATTTTGCTTCTACCTTGCCAATCCTATCCTAATTGTGTCATTTTATTGCCAGACTATTTTGGTGGGGCCTAGGTTTCAAAGTTTAATGGACAGATAAAGAGTAAGCATATCTGCCCTTGTTCCCCACCTTAAGGAGAAAGCATTGTATCTTCTCCATTCATATAAGGCATTCTCGCTGGAAGTATGGAGTACATGTCTTTAATCTTTTGAGAAGTTTCTGTTCTACTTCTAGTCTCCTGATAGCTTTTACCATGAACAGCTGTAGAATTTAGTCCAATACTTTTTCTCCAACTAGTGACAGGATCATATGGCTTTTTCCTTTCCTCTGTTAAAATGATGACTTTTGGGGGTGGATCTTCCAATGCTGAACCAACACTGCCATCCCTATAACAAAACCACTTTCTACATACTGCCAGATCAGATTTCTGCTTTTTTTTTCAAATTAAATTCTTTTATTGGTACATTGTAGGTATACAACACAATTACATTTCTCATTGGGAATTGTACCTTTACATAATGCATCTTGGTTCTTATTTTTTCCCCATTCCTAGCCCCCTCTTCATGCCCTCCACCCTTCCCTATTTACAAAGACTTTATTCCCATTTTTTCCATTTCTCATCATTTTTTCTTTCCCTTCTTTCCTTCACCCTGCAGATCCCACTACCCCTACCCCTTTGGACCTTTTCTTCCTATTTTACATTATCGATTATTCATTCTAATCATTGGTACATTTTAAGTATACAATGTAATGACATTCATCATTGGAACTTTGCACCTTTACATAGTCTCTCTTGCTTCTTATTTTTCACCCTTGCCCAGCCCTCCATTCAACCCCTCCATTCCTCCCTATTTACAAAGATTTTGTTCCTATTTTTCCATTTTCTCATATTAATCCCATTCCCTCCTATCCTTTCCTCTAGCCCTCCCACTTCCTTCCCCTTTGCCCCTTTTCTTCCTATTTCACATTACCTATTGCACATTTAGTCCTTATTTACACTTTCAGTTTCTCACAGCAGAGAAACTATTCGGAATTTATTCACCTGTGTCCTATTTATTTCACTTAAGAGTATTGCCTCAACGGGCATCCACTTAGCTATAAATGTCTCTAATTTCTCACTTTTTATTGCTGAGTAGTACTCCATTTTATTAAAAAAACACATTTTCTTTATCCAGAGTCCAGTTGATGGGCATTTGGCCTGTTTCCAAGTTTTAGCTATTACAAACTGTGCTGCTATGAACATGGGTGCACATATATCACTGTGGTATGATTCTTCTGATTCTTTGGAGAAGATACCCAGCAGGGGAATAGCTGGGTCAAATGGGACTTCCAGTCCTAGTTCTTTGAGGTATCTCCATACTGATTTCCACAGTGGTTGCACCAGTCTACACTCCCAGCAGCAGTGGAGCAGGGTTCCTCTTCCCCCACAGCCCCTCCAGCATTTGTTGTTGGTTGATTTCATGATAGCAGCCATTCTTTCTGGAGTGAGGTGGAATCTCAGTGTTGTTTTCATTTGCATCTCTCGAATGACCAGTGATGTTAAACATTTTTTCATGTATTTATTTGTTATTTCTACTTCTTTGTCTGAGAAATGTCTGTTCATTTCAGATGCCCATTTTTGGATTGGGTCTTTAAATTTGGGAGGTCTCAGATCAGACTTCTAATAGTTTGTTTTGTTAAACAAATTTCTGTCTATGTTCATACTTTTTTCTTCTATTATCTTTATCCAGTTTTAGGATTAGGAAAATATTAAGTTCCTAAAATGAAGGGAGAAGTGTTCCTTATTCTTTTTTCTGCTCTAATTGTTTGATATAATTTATCAGTTAAAATGTATATGAGCCTTTTGTTGTCATATAGGTAGGTTTTCAAGCTAGGAATATACTTTCTTTAATAGGTGCTATTCAAATTTTATATTTCCTCCAGTGTTAGTTTCATTTATTTGTCTTCCTTGGTACTTCTTAGAAGTTTTCAAATTTATTTCAAAAAATATTTTTGTAATATGCTTTCTATATCCTTTTAAATTCTGTAAAATCTGTGGTAATGTCTCCTAGATCTTGATATTATAATTTAAAAAATGTATAATTGATATTGTGTAACAGGAAGAAAAGGTCTAAAGGAGCAGGGGAAGTGGGAGGGGTAGGGGAAAGGAAAAAAGGGAAAAGAAAAAATATGAGAAAAAGAAAAAATGGAAATAAAGCCTTTGCAAAAAGGGAAGGGTGGAGGGGGTAAAGGGAGAGCAGGGGAAGGGGAAAAAAATAAGAACCAAGATACTCATGTAATGGTACAAGATCCCTGTGATGAATGTAACTGTATTTTATACCTAAAATGTACCAATAAACTTAATGGGAAAAAAAAGTTTTTGTCAAAATTGTATGCAATTAATTGGGAATTTATTTTTATCTACAATCCTAAAAGACTGCCTTATAATTTTTTTTAAATTATGCTAAATTTGTTGAGTTATACTTCTTCTAAATTTAGATTTTATGTCTTAAGCATGTCTCTTGTAAATAGCACATAAGGGAAATTTTTAAATCTTTGATTTGGCACGTATTTACATTTCCTGTTCTCATTGGTGTATTTATATTTTTAGCAATACTATTTCACAGTTTCTATTTGTTTTGAATTTCTCTGTGCTTATTTTTCAGTTCTTTTTATTGATATTTATTAATAAAATTCTAGTTTATCCCTTCAACCATGGCACATGATTTCTTATAGTTTACTGTACATGTATAAAATTTAATGCACATAATTTTAATAAAATTTTGAGGTGATATGTTTCCTTCATTGTTTTTGTGAAAAATTAGAAGCATATTTTTAATTTTATTTGTAATTTATAATTTTTAACAGTATCACGTCCTACTTTTTAACTTCTGAAATTAGATATTACATTATTGTTATATTTTGAAACTTATTTACATATTTGGTAATTTCTCTCTTCTAAATTTTGTTTTGCCTTCTAGTTGTTTTATTTTGTTTGACTTTCTGATTCTCTAAAAACATCTTTTTGAGGCTATCTATAGACCACAGATTCATTAATAAACTCTCTCAAGTTTTGTTCTTTTTTCTTCTTTGATGCAGGTATATTTGGGTGTACAATATGATGCTGATATTAACTTCTCTCGGCGCTCTGAAGATATCTTTCTTCATTTTTCTTATTTCCATTCTTGCTCTTTTTGTTTCTTTAATTGATTTCCTGAAAGGACCACCAGCTGTTTGTTTTTTCATCCCTGAGAGAGTTGAATGATTGTCTTTATTGATGGTATTGTACCATCTCTCTAAAACATGTCTGGTATGGATATATATTTTATTCTGCTTTATATTTACTATTCTTGAATTAGAGAAATTACACCTTCCATCAACTTTGAGAAATGTATTGTTCTTGTTATCTTATTGACTATTCCTACTCTATCCTATCAGTTCTTTCTTTGAGAATCTGACAATATTTTTTATGTAGTCTCATCCTATTTCATGTCATTTTAACAACTTTTCTATTTCTACCTTTTTTTATACTGAGTGATTTTTTTTCAAACTTATATCTTCAATTGTGTAAATAATCTGCTATGTTATTATGTATCGAGCTTTTAATTTTGAGATATTAAATTATATTTTAATTTAATTATTTTTATTATATTTTATTTATTTTGAGAGATTTAATTATCAAGATATTTTATTACACTCTCTTACTCTTTGGTGATATTTTTCTTATTTCATATATCATCCTTTATCTCCTTGAACATTTTCAGCAAAACATTTTTGTATGCCATTAGTTTTTGTATAGATGTGTATACATAATATATTCTGTATCTAATTTCTTATTTGGGTTTATGCAGTTTCCTATTTCAATGTCTATTTTTGCTATATGTTTTTTCTCCTGATTCATCTATGTTGATTTGCTTTGTTGTATATTTTGCAATAGTGATGAGTACTTTCTATGGCAACAACGTAAGTCTTGAGTTGAGTGAAATACTATATTCAGAGAGGATATCTAATCTGCTTTTGCCCAATGGCTGGGCAATAGCAATCCAAGTAGACTTGAAATTCTTGGCATAGAGTTTCCCTGATCTTCTTGTATTATGTATGTGAATCTGAAACCTTAGATTGTAAGCTAGTAATTATGAATTAATAGCTCTCCCAAAACAGATAAATTTTCTTGATTCCTAAGAAAGTGTTGGCACTTGGAGCTCATAATGAAACTATTTTTCCTGATTCAATCTTTGATACATGGTGTCACCTTTCAAGAGCCTTAGTTTCAAGTGAAGTGCACATCAACCCCATCTATGAATTCAATTTCAGATAAAGAGCATTTATTATCAATTATACCTTTCATGTTTCTTATGGTTTCATTAACTCTAAATATCAACATAATCTTTCCACTTTGATCAGCATCTTTTTCTTCACTTTTGTATTCCAAGTAATTTTCTAAATTTGTTTAGTCATAGATACATACATACAAAATATTGGATTTTTGTGTCTTTAATTTCTATGCATTTTATGGTGTGAGATTTTTAAAGGTATCTAGTCAGCCTTATTTGTAGAAATAAGAGAGTGGTATGCGTTCAGAAAACTATTAAGTATTTCTATGGGAGGATATGAAAAATGTAACAATTCACAGTAATGTTCAGTTTTGACCAAATAAAGGATATATATATCTTTATATAGATATATATATAGATATATATCTATAAATAGATAAAGCACAGGAGTAAAACATTCAACACATGAAAATATTTCAATCATAATAATAATCAATGAAAAGTAAATAAAAATAATAAATTTCATTTTTATCCATAAATTAGACAAAACCTTTTAAAGTTTATTAAAGTGATTTTGTTGAGCATTAGTTTTCTGAACATTACTTTAGTAGTTAAAATGCACAGTGTGTATACTATTGATACCAGCAATCTGTAATTTTCTTTAGGAAATTATTCTGAAGAATTATCCAAACTGATAAAATGTCAGTGGTATTCATCACAGAGTTGTGTAGAATAACCAAAACAAAACAAAAAATAGGAAACAATCTAAATGTTCATCAATGGGGCATTTGTGATGTAAACAATCATACCTACATCCAATAAATTCTATGTTGTCCTTTAAAAAAAAAAGAAGATACTGAAATGACATATGATTAGAAATAATCACAAAACCTAAACCAAAACAAATGAAATTATTTCAGGATTTAGAGTAGTGTGTCTTCTGTGTGGTAACTTTTATGTTTGGTGTTAGAATTATACATTATTCTTAGGCTAGGTGACTGTAGCGCCCTTCTCGAAGGTAATGTCATGACTCTTTAAAATTTCAGTTTGATTAAACAGTAATGAAAACTTGTTTACTTTATTAATTTTTATTCTTTATTTTCTTCTCATAACTTGTTAGTGCTCAAGTGCTTTTGTTTATAAAAACATCAATTCTCTCTCACATTTACAACTTTGTTTCTAAAGGGAAACAAGTTATTTCTATCATACAAGCTTTACTATAATAAATATTCAGTGTTAAAACAGTAAATGAGTGATACAATCATAGGTTTTGTTTTTTAATTAAAAATAGTGAAGCAAAGTTATCTTTTTATGTTGTTTTTACAAAATCATCACTGGAAATGCAAATTCACCATGAAGATTAATGAGGAATATCTTTAACCAAGCCTCTGATGACTCCCAAACCAATTCTTTTAAATATATGTAATTTTTTGAATGAAATGACCTTATCATCACTGCCTGCTAGAATTTGAATCCTCCTCATAGATGTTGAAAAACTACTCTCTTATATATTTTAAATAACACTCCAGAACAATTTTTCTATTGTTCACAGAATTTTCTAATCTTACATGAATAAAGTCCCTGACACTTTGAGTATCCATTAAATTTCTTTCAGAAACCTGAAGCAAAGCGCCTCTTGAAGCCTTCAATTCATTTTACAACAAAATTCTTTATAAGTATAATTTGGAGTTCAGTTAAAGCACTCTGTCCTTAGAGGCCCTATATTGGAACAAGAGAAACCTTTGCACCTTCCTAAACTCTATGGGGGCCTGAAGCAGGGGTGAGGAATGAGGTGCTGCATACAAGGGTCACTTTCCAAATTTGCAGCTTTCTTTTTGAATGAATCTGTGTCTTAGATGAATTGGGTTAGATCCTAGAATTTGTTTTTCATGGATTGTTTCTGCTCCATGCAATGGAACTCACCCTTTGTGATGTCCCCTGGGAATCGGCATTTACACAAGCTCTGTAGCAGAGTTTAATAAAGCTCTGGGGAAGTAAAGGGATCCACTTCACAACTTAACACACTTGTTAGAGTTCATGGAATTTTGTTCTTCATTCTCACGGTAATTCAAAGATAATCTCTATGTGTGTTTGACAGCTTTACCAAGGTTACAAGTGTGCAATGATTTCTCTATTTAGATCATACTCCCTGTTAATTAAAACAGAGCTCTCTGTTCTTTCCTAAGAGTGCACAGTTGTCTGGGCCTGAGGGTTTAATATGAAAGTCATCTATAACTCATATATGATATATTAAAGCACTATGGTATAACTTCAGCAAATGTCTAGTCAGCTGGTAAGTTAGTTACTGGCAATAAAGCATAGCAATAAAATATGTCTAGATTTGGGAGTATAGTTATTCTATTCAGAATCTGCCCTTGCCAGTTCCTGGGTGTCAGAGGGAAATTGTTTAATCAGTCTACTTTTCTTTACCTATAAAATTGAGATGATAATAATAATAATGATAATAATAATAATCATAGGGTTTTTTTTGTAAGGACTAAGTGAAAGAATGTATATGTAAGACACTTGGAACATTAACCAGCACATTAATAAGTTTTAAAAAATCTTTAGCTGTTATTATTATTAACCTTGAGGCCTGGTTGTTCTATCCTTACATGGTTTGATCAATTAATTCAATAGATTACAATATGACACTTATGTTAGATATAAGTATATATTGTACACACATACATTCTCACACATACACTCATACATATATATATACACACATACACACACACACATACACGCACATACCCAACTGAAATGGAGTTACTTTTGCATAGACACATATGTTTGTCTGAGTGGGATGGGAGTCACTATTTTCTTTCTCAGGGTGCCTTGATTGCTTAGCCAGCCTGTGTTCCTTTTCCAATACAAAGGCTTATATATCATGCTGCAATCTATTTTGATGATCAGAAGCTTACTGATGCTCAATTTGACTTTATGAACAGTATTCACTGACTTTTTAAAACTAGTACGTAGCAGTGTTTTTCACTATTTTGATAGCTATTATATTTAGCTTTCTAGAATAGAATTCCCTTATTGCTTACCATCTCAATTCTTGAAATTTCTAAATGAAAACAACTTGTTATTATTCCACAATTTTCTATTTCTTTTCCACTCTTATATTTAAATTAAAACAGTTTAATGAGATTCTGTAATATGTGGTCGCTTTTAGTACATACTAGAAACTTATTCACTGGTATTGAGATTGTTTCTTTGTAACTTTTTTCTATTAGCATATTTCAAAGAACTAATGTACATAAAAGCATTTATTTCCATACCCAGGAGATAAGCAAAAAGATGGGTATATATTACTCAATAAATGTAATCTTAAAAGTGTCTCCTCCTCATCTTTTTGGCCTGCTCTACTACCTTTAGATATTCCTTATAATGTTAAGAAAATTCCTGAATTATGATTCCACTTCCAAGTAAATGCTAGGAGAAGAGCTGCTTCACTAGTCTCCTTTGCTGCTGGGCAGAAATGTGGAGCCCAGGTTCTACCAATCACACGTATCCAGGCCAGTCTCTGGTAAATGACACAGAAGCAGCTCTGTGGAGTGTGACATTGTTGTGTGAGTGTGCTGGTGGAAGTGTCCTGAGGAGGGGGATGAGGTCCCAATTAACTTCTGTGTTTGTGCAAACGGTGGGGTTGTTGACAGTGGTAAGAAAGAACACTGCAGAAGCCCAAGTCAGGGTTATTGCCATTTAGAAACACCACAGCATGTTCTTTGGCTCTGGGAAGATTCTATGACTTGCCTAATGTCCTTTCACAGTCTCTGTGTGCTTAAACTACATTCCACTGTTTAGAATTCAGGAATTTCAATGATAATGTGTAAAATAAATGCATCCCATAAAGTCTTTTATTGTGTTTCCTTTCCCCTAAAGTCCAAATACCTTATTTCCTGTTTTGAAAGAAGTAATAGTCTTATTCCCATATCACCAAAATGTAGAGAAGCAAATGCAAAACTTAGTAACCAAAATTCTAGACTGACATGGAATTTTCATAATATCTGTCATTAAGCCATATATCAAAGGTAAAGCCACTCTGGGAACACAACTAGGGGTGCTTATCTCAGGGCATTTTATTGCTTATGTCTATGCTGCTATCCTTCAACTTCAGTGGTGTGAAATTTCCTTTGAAAATATGTAAACTTGTCTTTTTCTGAAAGCATGATATCAAGAATCAAAAGCAAACACAAGGCAAATTTTGATTCCTTTACAGAAGGAAAGAAATTAGCATTGTGTTTATTCTGGATGTTGTAGATTTATAAATGTAATGCTAATTCAGGTTATGTTTGTCAGTCAACTTAATTTTTTAAACACAATGATGGATTATTAAAGAAAAATATTAAACTTGCAGGCATATTTCACTCTCAATTCCAGGGAAAAAAATGAGCTGTGATTGAGATATTAGAGTGTGAAACCACAATGAGTTCCAGATTCTAGTTAATTACAATGTTTTCCTAGTGTCAATTTTTATCATTTCTTAAGCAAAGGCACAGCCTAATTATTTATTCAAAGAAGACAGACTATAATTTAAACCCAATCAAATCATAGTATTTCCAAATGTTACTTGAATTTGGCCAGTAAAATTGGTGGTTCCTGGACTTCACCCCAGAAGCACGTCTGAGGTGCTTGTATGGATACTGAAGTTTCAGGGTGCACCTTGGAAATTCTCTATGATGGAATATGTAACAGATTTAAAGTTTCTCAAATCACACGCATTCACAGCTAGATTAAATATATTTTGCAAGGCATAGTAGATTGTAAAGTATAAATTTTAACTTACTTTATTCTAGACTTTTGATTGCATATAAAAACAATAATAATAGTTGGAAAAATATCAGATGCAATTTATTGCAGAAATTTTTATAAACTCAAATAGTAAAGAATTGGCAAAATTCCTAAGATATGTGGACAATGATACATTATGTTTAAAAAAGATAATGAGTCCCTAATGGGAAGCAGAATAGAGAAAATATAAGTGGATGTTGATTTCTTCATTGTTCTCCCTTTTGTTTATTGCCATGCAAATATAAGTATGTTGGAAGCACAACTTAAATCAATTGGTTGATGAAAAAAATGAAAAAAATATTGATTGGAAACTTGGAAAAATTTTCTTGATATTGATTGAAAGTTAGTTAATGTAAACTAAACCTTCAAAGTTCTGGGAAAATATAAAACCTCTAAGGTTGAAATGCCATAAAGAAATGATGTTTAGGAGGGCTTCTGTGGTGGTATTTTTTATGGTCTTCATAAGAGTACCATCTACTGTAAGTGAAAGACAATGGAGTGTTGATCCGAATCAACGTGATAATATATGTTCCTTGTCTTTGCTGAATTTTTCATTGCATCAGATATAAATGGGAACCTAAAATCTAACATTTTAAAGGGGCAGACAAGAAAATGAGAAACAATCGAATATTATCCAAACTCATAAAGGCTTTAAAAGCTACACAAGTGAATAGCACATGGCTGCATTAGTAAGAAGTCTGAAGTTTATTTGAGGTATCCAGGGACCCATTGTGCACTTCTCCTCTGAGCGGTTTAGTCATTTGGCTTGAAAGGCTTGTCATTTCATGATTGAGACAGATTTAAAGTTTCTCAAGGCATGACCTTTTTTTATTATTCTTGATCAACTCAGGCTAAAATCGAAAGCATAAAGGAAGATTTGAGAACAATTTCAAAGCTTTTACTTAAAAATACCTTTTTAAACTGCTGTGCAGAACATTCTGATAACATATTTTCACTTTTACATTCAGAGTAAGGTTTAGAGAATTTGAAATCTCCCTAGCTTTGGATATGGCTTGTGAAAGTACTCTTTCACATTAGCAAAAATTATTACTAATGGAGAACAAATCTGAACATTAAATTAACTTTTAACATCATTTCAAAATAAAATTTGAATGTTAGGATATCTGAAAAATTAATATCTATTGGTTTAACATTTTCTATAGTGGATGAAAATAATTTATGACCAAAGAGGCATTTAGCTGTGTAGTTTTTGTTTGTCTTAAATCTATATAAACTTGAAATATAGTCTTCTTGAAAAATGAGGTTACTAAAAACTAAATGAGAATTCCTATTTGCCACCTTGGTGGTGACATGAAGAATCACAGCCTTTAGCTCAGGGCCACTAAGCTCTTAATAATGAGAGAAAGGTGTTCCATCTTCACATATGGTAGGACCCACAATCACAGTGAACAAAAATAGCTGCCAAGGCTTCTCCAAGAAATATTCATGACAGTGAGAAAAATATTGATTTTTAATGCCTTGTAAAGTGTTCATTTTGATCCAACTATTATTTTCCAAAAGAAACTGAGTGGACTGTAAAGTGTTTCATTGTTCTATTTCACAGTTAACAATTATTTTCAAGGAAAAGTCTAAATCAAGAGCTTGTAATCGATCTGTTTCTCAATTTCATAGACAGGCAAATAGATAGATAGACAGACAGACATTCTTCCATTTTTTCCATGCACTTGACTATCTCAGAAAAAAATAATAATATATAGGAAAAATAGGGTTTATGAGAATTAAATGAGCTTAACTGAACTTTTCTTATTTGAAGCAGACTATTAAAAAACGAATAATGTTTGTATGAAACATAAAAGGAGATATCATTCTTGACAAAGGAATCACACTCTACACAGTCCTCATGCTTTAGAGGACATTAGTCTCTATGATGTGGTACCAGTTATTCTATGAGTTCTATGATATTAACAATCTACCTTTAGATACAATTGGGTTTAATTATTTGCCACAACTTTCTACATAAATTGGGCAATTACTGTGATGTGAATAGTAGCAACTTGTCATCTTTTTGCAATTAGTACCATGGATTTAAATGGACTCTCAATTTAAGTTAAGAAAAAATTTGACTAATTCAAAACTTGTATTGGACTCCTTTTAAGTATCACTTTAACTTATATTACTCTCCACTTCATCTACTGCAGTAAAGATTTATTACCTACAAGTTTCAATCAGATTTGAATAGGTCCAAAAAGGCAGACTTCTTGCTTCCTGTCCTGGGGCTTCTTTGAAGCTGTATCATTAGACATGCCAAGACAATAAATATATAAACAAATAAGTAAACAATTGTCATTTATTGGCATTTAGTTCAGTGCAATGTGAAATTATGAGGATATTGATGTTCATGAGGGAATCTTGATCAGTAGGAGACAGAAGTATTAAAAATGCTTCCTTTTTTTGTCTCCTGTACAGCTTGTTCAGATATTCATTTCATAACAATTTTCAGAAGATCTTGGTAAGAGCACCCACAAGTGGACTGTAGCAGTGATGAGTCAGCAATGCATTCTTAACAGGCTTTTCTTTCTTCTGTTCCATATTCTCTTCACTCCCTTTCTCCTGTCATGTGATATCACATTGTGAGGTTACCTGCACAAGAACATTTTATCGTCTTTGTTCTTGGGGATCCCAGGCTAAGATAAGCTGATTCCACACTGGTAATGGTTGTTAGCATTGAGAGTCTTGTATAGGTAATAAATGATTGAGGCATTAACAAATTCCAGAAGTCATTATAACAAATGATAACACTGAAATAGTCTTTTCATGATTGATTTCCTATTCTCAGTTCTTTCCATGCCTACATGAACAAAAGTCCTCTGCCACAGCTGATCTGGATAAGACTGAAAGGCAGAGATTTTCCCTAACATGAACTTAGCTGAAAATTTTCCAAGATTTTCAGTGGTGAAAATAATTGTGGTTTGCACATAACACTGTTACAGAGACTAAATTATAACTCTAAAGATGACATAGTGTGGCATGGTGGCACATGCCTGTAATCCCAGCACTCAGGGAAGCTGAGGTAAGAAGATTGCTGAGAGTTCGAGGCCAGCCTCAGTTACATAGTGAATTCAAGGCCAGCCTAAACTTCATAGCAAGACCTTGTCTCAAAAATTTAAAAGGGGCACAAAAAATTATAAAATACCTTGTGAGGAGCTCTTAAAAGACTAGAGAATATATTTTATAATTCAGTTTCTCTTTCTAATTTTAATTTCCCCACTGTGGTTTATTTTATTATTATGTTTGGTTTTATGTGTATGATTTAGGCTTCAGGTATTTTTATATAGTCTGAATTTTTAATATTTATTAGTATAATTTTAAATTGATGAAAATATCTAAAGCCAAAAGAAAAACATGGAGTAAATACACTTCAAATAATATGTTAAAGGAAATTTCTATTTAAAAAAAAATTTGTGAGTGAAAATTTTAATTTCATTGTTTAAAAGAGATAAAATGGCATTTTTAGGTTTTTCATGCTGCAAAGAAAACGAATGTATCTTTCAAATGTTGAAATTATGCCTCAACTTTAAGGATACTTTTACTTGTTGAAAAAAGTCTGCAAAGAATTGGAAAAAAGAAGGAAGAATGTTACACGTTGTTATATAAAATGCAATTTTAGAAGAAAACTAATTTTCCTATAAATAAGAGTAATCATTATTGAAGCAAAAACATTTTTGGTTAAGCCACATTACTCTATATAATTAGAAAGTCATTGTGGAGTTTTATTTAAGAAATCAAACACTTTTATATCTCTTGGACTTCCATTGAAATTATATTAATAGATATAGACTAACAATTTCCCCTCAATGAGATATCTAAGCAATGAAATAATGATGTTGGAATGTTATATCAAGATTTATAGTTAATTTATTTAAAGTGATTAAGTATAGGTGAAATAATGCAATACAACTTATATACAAACTTTAAAGTACAGTATTATAGATGGTATCAGGCTAAGATTCCACAATCTACTAAAATTCTAATATGTTAAAAGTAGGATACAACTTACAGACAATGGAGAAGGCTTCCTTTCAACAGTACTCCTTATATTTGACTTTGCTTGAAAAGGTGAGACAAGAAATAAAATTTTAAATGAAGAATTAAACATTTCACATGGAATATATTAGGCCTTTTGTAAATAATAATTATAATTACATCATTATCACCATGTCTATACCTCCAACAAAATAGGTAGGAGTATTTTTTCTATAGTGTATGCCCTGATTTAGCAAGAAAAGATGAATTGAAATCATTTTATTTCCCATATTCTGCTAACTCCACTGCATAAAGTGTCCTGTAACAAAAACATTCATTTTTCAGTGTATCATGAACTTGTGTCTACAACACTAGCAGGGAGGTTTAATAGCTCTGGAAAGCAGGCACAGCAGAGCTATGGGGCTCCACCAATGTGTGAAACTTGAAGCCATGGGCTGTGTTTTCATTAAGTGCATTTCACTTTCCTGCTGCTTTTCTGCCTAAGCTCCACCTTGAAAAGCACAGGTCTGTTTAGCAAAATTAAGAAAAAACAGAGTGATCTCTCTTTGGGCAGTAATCGTGTGAAATAGATTAAGAAATACACTTGCTCATGCCAGCAGGCAGCTACTAAACACCAACAAATGTTCACAGGCTCAAATCTCAGAACAAAAGCAGTGTACGGTGACTTGTCATTATATATCTTTACCCAGAAAGTTGTGTGTGTATGTTAAGGTAGGAAGGAGGCCCAGAAATCTTTTCCCAGAGAAAGCAAAGAGTTAAATAAAAACTAAAGAAAAAAATGATAGTTTGAAAAATAGTGTTTATCTTCAAAATGTTTTTTAAAATTCTATCTGAAAATACATAGCAGAAGTTTAATGACTGAGCTACTATTGTAGAAGTAATCTTGTTAAATCAGGGTTATTGCTTTGAATATGCCTCATGGTAGTCATAAGGATAAGTTGTAGATCTTCTATCATCATTACAGACAGATTTTTCTTCTTACAGAAATGTTGCCCTAAATTTAGGTGAAGTAGCATCAGGCCAACTCAGGGAGGAGTGTGGCCTTTACCCCAGTTGAAATCGTTAGCTCAATTTCTTATTTTTTGATGTTGACTAGGAAGAAAAAGAATAAATGCATCAAGTGCTCTAATCATGAGAAGTCGTAAAATTCTGTGTGCAGTGTACAAAGCTCCCTTCTTGAGTTGACCACAGCAAGATGAAAATAATTTGAGGATGCTATTCTTGAAATAATGTGTCTGAGCAGACACTTGGGGCAGTCATGATCAACTTATTCTAGATTCTGTTATTCAATTCAATATTTAATAAAAATTAACTGAGGTAACATTAAATCACCTTAATTATACCTGAGTAGGCACATATTTGCCTCTTTGGAAAAATGAATTCAACCCTATTAAGAAACAGAGAGAATAACAGAATTAGAATGAAGCCTACTTTTTAATGAGAACATGATCTCTGAAAGAGAATGGGCAAGTCGTTCATTAAGGTGACATAAAAGTGTGTCAGAGAATGAACAGTTTGGGAGACCAAGAACTGTTCTATAGGAGCTGAAGGAGCTTTTAAAAAATTATGATTTTAAATTAGAAGGAAATTCCTATGGATTTCTTTGCTGATATTTAGGTTGCACCATTATTGGAAGAAGGTGGCCTAGAATAGACTAACAGGGTATGTCTGACCATGCTGTGGAGAATATAAAAACAGAAATCATGATACTGATCATCAGCAGAGCTATAGAGACTGCTATTTGAGGAATCAGAGCAGGACAAGGCATGACTTCAGGGAGTGGAAGAGTAGACCCTTCTAGAAAATCTAGGCCATGGTTCTACTGATGAGAAGTACTCCCTTCCAAAGAATATTTGGAAATTTATGAAGGTTTGGTTGTCACAGTTTTGAAGGAAAAACAACCATTTGGGGGGATTGATCCCAGGTTGTTTTAATTTTTATTTAGAGTTTTTAAATATCCTATCAGATATTTTTATATTTCACAAACCTATTCTAATACCTTGACTCTAGAATATAACTCTCATGCATATAAACACAAAGGAAAATTTTTTCTTGATAGTAATATATACTGAAGCTACCTGGATTGTAAATATTGTACAACAGTAAAGAAGAGTGCATTTTATTTTATTCAGAACTTTAAAAAGATTGTTTATCATATAACAGAAAATTGCATTACCAATCTTTTTGTCATAATGGAATTTGAACAGCCAATAAAACCCACCTGAAATCAGTAGTCTTTTGTAGCTCTTTCACTTAAGGTATTTCTAATGGATGCAAACATATAACCACTTCATTTTTCATTCTTGTGCAGTTTTCAAGCATTTACATGTGAACTATGCATTACTTTATGATGAATTACAACCCTTTTATTTCTCTTTTACTTGTCATAACATTGCATTGATTATTTGAAATTGTATATACTGATAGATTATATTTTCTATGAATTCATTTCAAAATTGTAGATAGGGTGTCAAATATGTGTAATAAAAGGGAAAATAGGCCTCATAAGCCTGAGAATCCTCTCCCATGTCCTACAATATTAGAAAACTTTCCTTGGAAGATACTAAGAAATAAGAGAAGACTTTGAAACTTTGGTTTCTCTTTTTTTTTTCTAGTGTAAAAATCATAGTGACTGACCTCATGTTTTTCTTTAAATTTCAGGAAGATAGTTTTGATTTTGTAGAATTCCTGTCAGTTTAATTTCTCATAGGAAAAATGCCTTTCCTTTTATTCTGGGGAATTCATCAGGATGTGCCTTTTAGTTTGATAAAAGTGGCAAACTGCACAATTCTTTTGAAGGAAAAATTCACAGTTACCTTATATGTAGAGGCTGCCCCTCATGTGACAGCATGGGATTGAGCGCCCATGTGTGTTAAACCAAATTGAGGATATTATCAATGGAGACTGAAGATGGGAAAGAAATTATTTTTCCAAACTCAAGAGATGTTTATCCCAGATCTGCAGTTTCCTGACATTAGGATATTAACTAGGGAATCACTGAGAAGCGGGAAATGTGCAGTAGATTATTTTGTTTGCCTTCTTGCACCATGAGGGCTACAGTGTATTTTACTTTTTACAATTCTAGAAAAGGGGGGTTGAAGTCAAATTATGGTCATTAATAAAAGAGATAGGATTAAGTATTGATGAAATAAGATGTCCCCAAAATACTGAAATAGGGGACACCATTTAAATAACATATACTTTTTGACCATCTACTTAAAAAGTTGTTTTTAGGTAATTCATAATAACGTACATTCTCTGGGTACTACTTTTCTTTATTTTTATTAATTTATATATTTTTCATTGGTATAGTTGCTTGTTTTCTAAAGACCCAATATAGGCCCATAGGTGTTTATTATAGAATAAGAATCTGAAAGTTGGTTTTCCCTGTGTTCTAAATAGGCAAGAATAGGTGAAGATACAGCCTGTTTAGATTAATCAGATCAATTCAACTTTTTCTCTCCAATAACAAGCTGAACTCAAGCTGAAGGAAGGACTAAGGACAAATGATCCTGATAAGATGGGTTGGGGTGAAATGGACTGGAGCAGAATTAGAACAGAATGCTAAGGAATGTGGTGGTGATCCATAGCAAGAGCTCATTTTCTGTAGCAGTTTGTCTGTAGCTGAACTGAATGAAGGAGGTTGGATAGAGCAAATTTTTTCATTCTTTGATCCACCTTAAAGTGAAAACAAATCATAACACAACATTCCACACCCACATGCTTTTATATTTTTAAATTCTTTTTCCACATATAATTTTTCATTTCCTGAATGTGTATGCCTAGATTTTCACTTGGGAGCCAAGAATTTCAATAATGAGTGTCACGAGAACTAAGAGAGGAGAATGGAAAACAGTTTCTGGGGCTGGGAATGTAGATCAGTGGCACAGCACCTGCCTGGTAAGCGCAAGGTCCTGAGTTCCATCCCTGGTACTGAAAAAAATTTCTGAATAAGTCATTTTTATTATTCATTGTCTAACCTAGTTTCTTGTCTTTTAGGGTAAGGATTGTGCCCATTCTTTGGGTATATACAGAATGCTCATTTAGTATAAATATAGACATAGTGGGCCATTTTGTAGGCTTACGGAGCATTTGATAACAAGTAGTAACAAACATACAAATGAATAAAAGATCAAACAAAAATATCTAGGCATTGAAAGCTGACACGATGTACTTGAATAATAGAATAATTAAAATAATTATTAAAGATCCAGTAAGCCACACATCACTGTTATGGAAAATTTGGTTGCACAATATATAGTCTTGCTCCTTTTAAGGACAAATGGAATATGAGTCTAAAACACTTTACCTAGAAGTGTGGAAATTAAAGTTATATTTTCCGAAAATGTTTAAACAGCTTTATTGAGAAATAATTTGGATACTATACAATACACTTAGTGTATAGAATTCTGTTCTTTGGACATGCAATGTTATTAATTTAAAAATTTTTGAGGCCAGGGATGCAACTCAGAAGCACAATGCCTGCCTGGGAAACATGAGGCCTGGAATTCACTTCCTGGTACAAAAAAAAAGACTAAAGAATTTTCCTGATATACAGCATATGTATATCTATATGATTTTCCCTTTAAATCATTTTAAGTATATAGTTCAGTGGCATTGATAATATCTACAGTGTTGTAAGTATCACCAATACCTATTTTTAAAATACATCCTCATCCCAAGCCTGGTATATGTATTTTTTATCTTTATTTTTTTATTAGTACATGTTTGTCATACACAATGATTACATTCTTCATGGGGAATTTGTACCTGTACATAATGTACAGTAATTGTTTTTTTACCTTTCTCCTCCCCTCTCTTCATCCTTCTTCCCCTCCCCATTTACAAAAGTTGTATTTTCATTCTTTCCTTCCATTCTCTCTTTTTAATCCTTTTTCCCTCCCTTCCCTTCCCCCTCCTCCCATTTCTCATTCCCCTTCCCATTTAAACACGTTCTTCCTACTTCCCCAAATTTTTCCTCTATTCTGCTCCTTATTTACATTTAGGATTTCTCACAGAAGAGAACCAATGTCATATTTATACTAGTGTGTCTGATTTATTTCACTTAAGATTATGGTAGTGGGAGGCCAGGGATTTAGCTCAGTGGTTCCACTACCTGCCTTTCATGTGGAAGATCCCAAGTTCGATCCCCAGTATGAAAAAAAAAGAAAAGATTATGGCCTTTAGATGCATCCATTTACCTAAACATGTCCCGACTTCATCTTCTTTTATGACAGAGTAGTATTCTACTCTGTATATAGTATATATACTATGGACTCTAAAAATGCCACATTTGCATGTAAATACTACATTTTCTTTATCCATCTACCTCTCGATGGGGATATGGGCTGTTCCTAAGATTTACCTATCATAAATTGTACTATATTTTATTAGCTATTATAAATTTATAGTCAAATTATGCTATATGTTTAAAAATAATCTAATTCTCATGATTCAGAAAAAGTAAGCTATCCCCTAATAAATAATAGTAATAATATTCTCAATAGAAAAAAATATTTTCATTTTTCCTATGTCTAATAGGGAAAAGAAATCAGCAGTTGGTGACAAATGAGTTCATAATGGAGCATCCGGCTGCTGCCAATCACGTAAGTGCACAGTGCCACAGGTTGTCAGGTCTGCCACAAGCATGTTCCCAGCCCATGGGGCACTGTAGATGTTAATGGCCATGGACTCCACAACATGCTCACCTTGACGACAAAGTCCAAATTATCACCTAAAGGAATATCGAGAATCAACAACTAAATACCGAGGAAGCTTATTTGTAATGAGACAGATAAGTGAAGAAGTGTGCCAATTATTAAGAAGAATGTTTGAAGACTAAAGATTGGGTACATTTGGTGATTCTAAAATATTCCACAAAGTTCTTGACTTTTCTGCTCCTAAGTGGTATAGACTGTTTTCTTCCCATTAAATATGAGTTGACCATACACGAGTTGACCATAAAGTGCAAGGGGAATGACATTTCTTACTTCTTCTGTTAGGAATGACCAAGCAGCTGCAGCTGATCTCTTGGCTAATTCTTGGAACTTGGCCACCACACTTTCAGGAAGCCTGGTCCATTGGAGAAGCCATGTATATGTGTTTTAATTGAAGGCTCCAACTGAAGTCCTAGCTGAGAGCAACCATTCATCACTGGATATATAAATGAAGATGCATCAAAAGAACCTCAGCTCTATCATTTAAATAAAATCACATGAAGGGTCCTAAGCAATAAGCAACTAGCTGAGGCATGTCAACTCCCAAAGTTATGAGAGATGAGAATAATAAGTTAGCATCTCTTTTCAAACCACTTAACTTAGAATAATTTGTTATGTAGTATCATGTAACCAGGACAGTAAATGAAGTGATTAAAATGTAGTTGTTAAATGAATTATATTAGAAGTAATCATAAAAATAAGGAATAAGGCTCATTTTTTCATATTCTATTTCCTTGAAATAGAAACAAGAGGCCAGGGACCGGAGTTTGATCCCTAGTGCCAAAAAGAAAGAAAGAAAAAAGAAATAGAAACAAGAAATGTTTTTACATTATTATAATTTACTGTTAGAATAATTGAATAAAAAGCATTTCAATGAAAATGGGTTTAAAATCCTTATAAAGAAGAGAGATCATGACAGTTCTTATAATTTATTGTAGACAAGGGAATTCTTTTGGTGTTTTTATTAGTCGTTTATTGAATAGGATGTACTTTGAGTAGGACATATCTTCTAGCTTTAGAATAAGAGTTTTGTCATTTAAATTAATAAGCATATATCATAAACATCTGAAGTGTGTCTGTTGTAACTAGCTCTAATTATTTTTTTCATTCATTAAAAACATTTACTACACATCTATTAAGTGGCAAGTACTTTTCTAGCTAATTAGGTATAATCCTTACACTCAAAAATTTATAAGAAAATTTTGTGGAAGAGACAAGAATTAACCCAGAAATTAGAACATAGTATGGCAAGTCTTATATATGGATGAGTACAAGGTTTATGATACTATATTGGGAATCTTGTCAACTCTTGAGAGGTATCAGGAAAAGATTGTTAAAAGGAGTCATGATGGCACTGATGCCTTGGAGAGAAGAAACTAAGAGCTTACCCTGAGATCCTTGATAGGTACTTGGGGAAGTTGAAGCAAGAAGGTCATCTCTGTCATGTTAATAATTTTAAACTTTATCCTGAGGGCTTTCAGAAACCATTGAATGCTTTCATGGAAAGAGATCACATTGATCAGATTAGAACACGATGTAGAAGACATATTTTGAAAGAGACAAGACTCTGATTGTGGCCCATAAATCAGAACACTCTTGCCGGAGCTCAGGTGAGGGAAAGCAGAGACTGCAGGCAGGGAAGGGAGGAGGAAGACTCATATTGTGATAAGGGGAGAGAATGATCACTCCCAGTCTAAGGGTTATTAATTCCACATGAAGACCTTTTAGACATGGATAAAAATATGCTGCAAATCGGTAATCTAATTTTAGCAGGGACATAACTTGGGACTACATTTCAGAGTTTCAAAGCCCATCCACAAAGTGATACCCATGTGGCATTTTAGTTCAAGTGTCATATGTGTTGTAAAAACAGACAGGTGCTTTGATAAGCTAGCAACAGACTTCAGCCACAAAAATTCTCTTCTAATAAGAAATCTCTGCCACATCAATAAATTATAGGAAAACAGAGATTGCCATGTATGTATTTGTGTTTTAAATCAATATTCGTGTCTTATGAGCCACTTTAACATTTTCACTGTCTGACCTTGAATGAAAGGGTCAGAGCACCACTCATTTAAAAAAATGATAACCCTTAATGTAAGACCCTACATGGTATTGCAAATTAGAATTTGTTCAGCCCTTCTAAAAATGATTCCTCAAATTAGTGCAGTGTATGAGGTGTTAACAATGTCAGTGTGCTTTAAGTGAAATTATCACCTATACATATTGGAATCTGTTAAGCAATACTTACGTGGAAGTATCTGCATGTGTATGTGATATTACATACATTAAGTTATGATATGGAAGATACTTATATATGAGGCATCATCCAAAAATACGATGAATATTTAAATTAAAAATAATTTTTTTTACAGTAAAAACATATTGCCATCCATCCTCTCAAAATACTCCCCCTCTGTTCAAACACACTTATGCATGGTTCTTGCCACTTTCTGAATCAGTTCTGGAAGTCCTCTATCGTAAGAATCATTAGTTGTGCTGTCCTTGCTACCTTCCGTGTTCCAAATTGTTTTAGATTTTTCATCTTTCATAGTCTTTTTTATTTTAGAGCCAAAAATTGTATGGTTCCAGGTCTGATGAATAATGTGGATAAAGACACATTATAATGTTTTTAAGAACCTACCTTCCCTTTGGATAGCATTTGGGAATAGCATTTCCCATATTTTTATCACATCTCATAAAGACACTCATGAAAAAGGACTTCCAGAACTGCTTCGGAAAATAGCAAGAACCCTGGGATAAATATGTTCAAAGTGATGGGAAATTTTTCAGGGAAGATTAATGGCCATGAGTCTTTTAGTGTAGTATTTTTTTTTTTATGTAAACACTCATCATATATTAGGTCACTCCTACAGGTTCATAGACACATAAACATGGGTAATAAGTAAACGGAAACATTCAAGAACAGAATCTACTTCTAAAGCATTCCATAAATTCAAGGAGAAGTGAAAGTAATTCTTTGGCAACAAAGTGGCTGATATGAAAAGACAACTGCTTTCTTCCATTACTACCAGAACAAATTAAATTTACTGTGGGTAGCAAATCAGGGTAAGTGGTTTGCCGCAGTTCCTACACTAAATAACCATAGAAGCTGTAGCTATTATCATTTAACCAAAGATACTTTCACTTAAATCATTTATACTGATTGCTGAAATTGCTAGGGAATCATTAGGAATAACTATGCATAGAAATTTAAAAGGGAAATTTAATGTTACTATAGATTTCATATTTGAATTATTTCACATTAGTTTTAAAAGTTGTGATGAAGAGAGATTAATCTAGAATTTGGAAAGATCAGTCAGGATAATAACAAACAGGTGATCTCCTGCTCAGGTTTGGAATAAATATATATTACACCAGAGTGTAGAAATAGTAGTTTGCAGTGACTTTCTCAACACAGTCAATGTAATGGGTGCTGCCCTTAGATTTACACCTAATTCTCTCTTCTCATATCCTTCATGGTTCTTTAAAGTTCCTTACCTATGAAACTCTGTAACCCTCACCTAAGCATCAGCAAACATAACCTCCATGTTGGCCTGCTCAGTGGACTTTCTCCCCTCATCTCAGCTTATCTATCATAGAGAGGAATGAAGTTGAGATACCAAAATTACTTGGTTTTGCCATTTTCAAGCTGCATTGCAGGCATCTATTATGCTTTTTCATCTCATACTACCCAGACTTTTCAGTTATTAGAAGCATAATTCAAGATCATCTTTCATAATGTGCTAGGATTATCCTTTCTCACAGAAGAGACAGGTGAAAATTAGCAGAATAATTACAAGATTAGTATTTTTGAAAGTACATGAAACAATTTCTGAAGCATAGAAAGGCATCAGGAAGTTAACTGTTATAATTACCTTGAAATCCCAAAAGAAATAGATTTTAGAGAACTTAGCTTATTTATAAAGACAATTGTGAAATATGAACAGATTATTTATTCTTTGAAATACATGCTATAGGAACTAAAGGTGCAGCTTAGAGGTAGAGGGCTTGTCTAGCACACGTGAAGCAGGGGGTTCAATCCTCAGGAATGAAAAAAAATTGACTGCATAGTAAGTATACGATATCACATTACATTGTATAATAATATAGACTATACTGCGTACTAGAATACTACACAGTATGCTGTACAAGACTTGGTGTATATGTCGGATAAAATAAATGATTCAAGACCCAAGAGAATTCTCAAGTTCATTGAGGAAAAAAAAAGTGTATGTACTCATTGGAGTCCCATAGATTATAACTTGGTGAAGGTTTATTAGTTTATAACGTGTACAGTCAACCTTAAAGTAAATATGCCATTTAATGAATTGTACTAAAATCAGAGAGGTCATAATTCTCACTTTTTTATGCTTTGTGTGAATTGCTTTCTGTTGATTGAACTTAAGTCATGGAGAACTGAATAAAGAAAAGGTTATGAAAGTGAGTTAAATTGCATGCATAAAATAACTAATGAAATAGTTAAGTAAGATAATGAACAAGGCAAGAAATATATAAATTATTTTTATGTAATAACTGGGATGCTATTGAGATTAGAGTACTGGTTTTTGTTAAGTGCATTTAGCTAGTTACTTCAGAATTTTAGGATGAGAATCAAATAAGAAAGAATAAATATAACAATATAAAAACTGAAATAATTGGAAAATTTTAAGATCCAATTTGAACTGTGCTTTCTCGATGCCAAAATATTTTTAATTGCTTTATGATCTCACAGGTTGAATTGATATAGATAGAAGGCTTCATAGAAGGTTCCAGAAGTAAATTACACAAAATAAATTTTATTTTGAACAAAGAGCTGACATCCTCTTTGTAATCAGAGTTCTGATTCACAGGAATACCCCTTTGCCCACCCCTTGGCCAAAGTCGTGTTTTCAATGTTTTTTAAAGTCTATATTTTAGTCAGAAGGATTTATATCAAGAATAAGTCATCTCATTGTAAGGAGATGAAGAATGAAGGTCACAACCTCTTTATTTTATCTTTCTATTACTTCCTGCCTAAACCTGGCTCCTGGGATAACGCCTATTTTTGCAAGAAATTCTTTTTTACTGATCTATTCTTTGTGGCCCTTATAACAGGCTGCATTCAAGAGCATGTAAGCATCTAATGTACATGCACAGAATCTTCTTCAATGGAGAAGGACCTGGCTCCTGAGGCCTGTGGGCTGCCACCTGACATCAGGAATTGTGAAGTACTTGCACTCAAAAGAAATCCTTCTCTTCCCTGGTGTTCCTGATACAAAAGGCCAATTCACATATTATTATTTCTTATTAATTTTATTGATACATTTTAGGTATACAATATAATGACATTCATCACTTGAAATTTGCATCTTTACATAATCCATCTTGGTTCTTATTTTTTCCCCATTCCCCTACCATCCCTTCAACCCCTTCAGCCCTCCCTATCTAAAAAGGCTTTGTTTCCATTTTTTCTTTTTCTCACATTAATTCCATTAGGCTTAAGACACTAGAGGCTAGTTTGCAGAATATGACTTTGCAGTGTTGTAAACAATTTTTACATATTGAATAAATTAATAAGTAAATGGAGCCTGATGCCAACAGTATATTAAGCACAAATACTATCTTTATTCTGGCCATGTATACATATGCTATGAAAGCTCTAAAATACGGGTGCAATATCTTAAGAAACCTGTTCAATAATATTATGATTACTTTTCTTTTGGTAGCTTTACTTCAGAGTGGTTTTCATTCTTTCCTTCTTCTGTCTTTCTCCTTCCTTCCTTCTTTCTTCCCTCTGTTCTCTATCTCTCTTTCTTTCTTTTTTTCTTTCTTTCTTTCTTTCTTTCTTTCTTTCTTTCTTTCTTTCTTTCTTTCTTTCTTTCTTTCTTTCTTTCTTTCTTTCTTTCTTTCTCCATTTCTTTCCTTTCCCTTTCTGTTTAGGTCAGCCCAATCACTACCCATTAAAAATTCTACAGTGTGCACTCCTACCAACAATGGAGAAGGGTTCCTTTCTCCCCACACCCCCACCAGCATTTGTTATTGGTTGATTTCTTGATAACAGCCATTGTTTCTGGGGTGAGGTGGAATCTCAGTGTTGTTTTCATCTGCATCTCTCCAATAACCAGTGATGTTGAACATTTTTTCACTATTTATTTGCTGCTTTTACTTCCTTGCCTGAGAAATGTCTGTTCATTTCAGATCCTCATTTTTGAATTGGGTCTTTGAATTTGGGGGGTCTGATTTTTTTCATTTATTTATATATTCTAGATAGTAGTCTTTTTTCTAAGGTACAGCTGCTAAAATTTTTTCCCACATTGTAGGTTGTCTCTTAGCTCTGCTGGTGGCTTCTCTTGCAGTGCAGAAGCTTTTTAATAAGATGAGATCCCAATTGTGGATTCTTTGTGCTAGTTCCCGTGCTGGTGTAACCACTGTGGCAATCAGTATGGAGATACCTCAAAGAACTAGGACTGGAAGTCCCATTTGACCCAGCTATTCCCCTGATGGGTATCTTCCCAAAAGAATTAAAAGAATCATACCACAGTGATATATGTGCACCCATGTTTATAGTGGCACAGTTCGTAATAGCAAAAGCTTGGAAGCAGCCCAAGTGCCCATCAACTGGAAACTGTATAAAGAAGATGTGGTTTTTTTTTTAATAAAATATAGTACTACTCCATAAAGAATGACAAACTAGAGATATTTATAGCTAAATGGATGCATATTGAGGCCATACTCTTAAGTGAAATAAATAGGTCTCACATGTGTAAATACCAAATAGTCTCTCTAGTGTGAGAAACTAGTGTAAATAATTAAAGGGATTAAAGGATTAAGATGATTGAAGGAATAATTGATAATTTGAAATAGGAAAAGGCCCAAAGGGGTAGGGTGGTGGGAGGGGAAGGGGAAACGAAAGAAGGGAAAGGAAAAATTATGAGAAAAAAAAAATGGAAATGAATTCTATGTAAATAGGAAAGAATGGAGGCGGGTGAAGGGTGCACAGGTAATGGGAAAAAAAATAAGAACCAAGATACATCATGTACAGGTACAAGTACCCAAAGATAAATGCAAATGTATTGTATACCTAAAATGTACCAATCAAAGAATTTAAGGGAAAAAAATTCTACAGTGTTTGTATTGTCTTTTATGTTTATATAATCATTAAGGTTTAACATTCACATGTTAAAATTGTTCTATGGAAATCCTCTTACTCTTTTTGAATACCATATTACAATTATGCATATGTAAACAGCAGCTATTGCACAGGTGCTGTTTGATAAATGAACTATCTTTAAACTTGACTTTTACACTTGGAATTTTACATCATTTTCTTTTCTGCCATCTCTCTTTGAGACATGGATTTCTCTCTTGAATTGTACAAAATCTTCTCTGATTTGAAATTATTTCATCAGAGATTGTTATAGGAGTTTTTCTCAACCCGTCAGGTGTAGTTTTATGCAAAAAATCAAATGATTGCTCTCTTTTCTGTAAATGTATCTTATGAAATATTTGTAATAGATTTAATATAATAATAAATCACTAAGTTAAACTGTTCCAAGAGAATAAAATGAAATAATGTAGTGATTGTATTAGTTAGCTTTCCCATTGCTGAGACACAATACCCAACATCTCCAGTTAAAGGACAAGAAATTCAATTTGCTAATGGTTTTAGTACATGTTTAACTGGTGCCAAGGTAGACAGACACATCATAGCAGAAAGGCTTGATGAAGTTTTGAGTCATATGTAGGAAAAAAGTACTTAATTCTTTGCAGCCAGGAAGCAGAGTAGAGGAAGAATGCTGAAGAGGCTATAGCTAGTGCCCTGATGAGGTACTCATGCCTCCACGACCCACCCAGATCCAAAGTGCTGTGCAGTTTACCAATCTGGTAGGGGTTTCTTAATCTGATTAAGTTCACAAATCAAGATTAATGATCACAATTCAGCTTTTGTCAACTTCCCATCCAAACAGATCTTCTGAAATTATACATAATCTCCAAATAAAGGCAAAAGGAAGTTCATAATTCCACTTCACATGAAACAAATATTCCACATGCAACCATAATACAGTAATTCCTTCCCCAAGTCTCAACAGTTCCAGCATTTTCCTCAAAGATATAACTCCCACCTGAGATTCAAGGCAAACTCTGAACATCTGTAAAAATAATAATTTAAAAAATCCAAGTTGTTATGGTCCTAAAGAACAATGGCAGGGTAGGTAAATATTCCTATTCCAAAAGGTGCTGACAGGGCTATGGGGGAAAAGAAACATTTCTCCACTGTTGGTAGGAGTGTAGACTGGTATAATCACTATGGAAATCTCTATGGAGATGCCTCAAAAAACTAAAACTAGAGGTTCCATTTGACCCAGCTATTCCCCTTCTTGGTATTTTCCCAAAGAGTTACAAGCATCATACCACGGCAATATATCCGCACCCATGTTTATAGCAGCACAATTTGCAATGGCTAAATCTTGGAAACAACCCAAATACTCATCAGTGAATGAATGGATAAAGAAAATGTGGTTTTTCTATACAACAGAGTACTATTCTGCCAGAAAGAAGGATAAATGAGACATTTTTAGGTAAATAGATGGACCTTGAGACCATACTTTAAAGTGAAGTAAATCAGATACACATGTTTAAATACTAAATTATCTCTCTTACATGAGAAACCAAAATCATAAATAATGGCCATGATGGATGACAGATGTGAAGTAGGCAGAAAATGTTCAAATGGAAAGGGGAAGAGGAAGGAAGAAAGGAAAAGGAAGAAAAGGAAAAAAAGAGAATAGAAGGAAAAAATTAAAACAAAACTTTTGCAAATAAGGAGGGGAAGAAGGATTGAAGGGAGGGAAGGAGAATGGGGAAAAAAGAAGAATCAAGATATACTAGGTACAGGTACAAATTCCCTATGATAAATGTGATCATTATGTATATCAAATATGTACTGATAAAATTAATTTTATAAAAGGAGAATTAGAAAGATAAAAATAGAAGAATAAAAAAGAATCAGGCCAGAGCAAAAGTAGAACTCAGCACAATAAGCATTAAGCCTTAGAACACCATGCCCAGCATGTGTGGCACACAGTTGTCAAATATGAGTTGCAAAAGGCTTGGACAGTCCCACCATATGACCTTGCAGGCTGCAGTCCTCATGGTCTCTTTCTTGGGCTGGCTCCGTTCATGTCCTACAGCTTTCCTTAGCTCACACTTCACATTCCAGAATCTCTGGAATCCTGTATTCTCCACAATAAGTTTGGATTTATTCCCGCAGCTCTCTCATGCACTGCTCTCTCAGGGGCTTCTTGCCTGTCCTTCTATAACTTCCTTTGAAATCTGGGTTAAAGTCTCTCTGACTCCTATCACCTTAGTATTAAACATGCCAGTAAAACCAGTATCATGTGGAGGATACCAAGGTCAGCAGAAGCAGTAGCCAGTTTCCCTTGGACCATGGCTGTTGCAGTTACTGAGAGCCTCTGTGCCCGAACATAGTGAAATGAATCCCAAAGAACTGCAACCATTTCCTTAGAAGGGGTAGCATGAACTCTTGTCTCAAAGGAAAGGTTGACATTTTTATCCTTGAGACTGCACTGTGTAGGGTCTTTCTGGTTCCTGAGATGGCATCAAGGCATCTTTCTTCTTGAGCCTGTACAAAGTACTTAGTTTCATGTTTCTCTCTGGGACAATATTTAAAATTTTCAAATTTCTCTGCTCTGCTTTTTGCCCCCAATTCTCACTAAGAATCTGGCTAAAATCAGCCAGCACTACTCAGGCCATCACTGGAATGTTATGCTGTCTTGACGTTTTCTTTGCTAGATTAATTAGTCTATTGATCTTAATCTCAATCTCCTACAAAATCTCAAGCTATAGGCAAAATGTAGACAAACTTTCTCCCAAAGTGTAGCACACATGGACTCTAGTCCAACTGCCATCAGAGACTTTGTTCCCAAGCGAAACAGCCTTTCCTGTCTGTATTCCTATCAACATTCTGATCATCTGAGGTCTAACCAGAATTGTCCATCAAGGATTGCTCACAACACTCTAGGGTTTCTCTAGCCTGCGTCTCCAAACTGTTCCAAACTCCTACAAACCAGCTTAAGGCTTCCGAACTACATGTACAGGTATAATCACAGTCAAGACTCCCCCTTCTCTGGTGCCAGTTATTCTGTATTTGTCATCATTCTCATCAATGAACACTATGCCAAACACTCACAACCTAAAGGATCAGAGATTTAGTTTTTTCACAGTTTTAGTGCAGGGTTAGCTGTGTCCAAGGCTGAAACATCATGACGGATGGGAGTGGCCTGGAGGAATGGGCTAGGGATCCTGAATAGTACACAAGGTCACACCTCCATGGTCTCCCCATACATACAGGACTATGCTTTGCTAATCTTAATCCCATGAAGTGGACAGATCAAGATTAACAGTTATAGTGTGGAAAGAATTTCTTACAATTCATCAAATATTATCTAAGTTTAGATAACTTATAAATTAAATTGTGAGAATATTGTCAGAAAGTGAGGCAATAATCAGTCAGATCTTCTTGATGAACATAGCACTCAACTTATTTCATAGGAACTCTTTTGATCTTTTATGACCTTTTAAAATAGGGAAAGCTGGGTATTTTTTATCTTTGTTTTGCCCAGGGGTAGTCTGAGTCACAGAGGTTATGTCATTTGAGTGTGGTGTCTTCAGCTGAAGAGTATCTTATCCCAGAAAAGCAGACATATGATAGCAACCAAGCATATTTTCTTTAAAACCTAACAACACAATTTGTTTTGGAGCAGTTATGTGTTAATACTTTCAACCACTACATTGAAACTTTTCTAGGGACTATAAGCCTATTTTTAGTTAGTTACATTTATTTATTTATTTATCTATTCGTTTATTTATTTTTTGAGACAGACTCTCACTTTGTAGTGCAGGCTGGCCTTGAACTCACTATGTAGGCCAAGTTGGCCTGGAGTTCACAGCAGCACTCCTGCCTCAGCCTCCCCAGTGCTGGGAATACAGGTGTGTGTCGCCATACCAGGTTTTGTAGGCCTATTTTTGTACCAATAGACAGCTGTGGGGAAATGTTATCCACAAAGATATTAGTTTGGTATGTGAGATATGCATGTCTTCCTGTCCAATATGCAGTGTATAGTTTATATTTTTTTCTCTGTCTTTCCTTTCTTCCATTTCCCCTCTGTACTTTATTAATCAATAAAAACATCTTACTAGGTACCCAATTTCTTTGAAGATTGTAACTAGGATTTTGGAATAGAAATTTGAATGCAAAAAGATCTTTGATATTGAAAAACATATTTTAATTGGAAAGAGAAATAATTAACTATCACCTTAGGGTGTCCAAAGGGAAAAAAGGCTGGAGGTCTGGTGTTTAGATGAGGATGTGGTGTAACAAATGTGGATGTTGTGGATAATACTGCATATCTCTTTGTCAATGTTTTTCTTAGATGGATGGCATTCAGATGAATTATAACTTGAAGAGCACATTATTTTCTTGTACTTCATACATTTTAAAATCACAGTAATGACAGAATCTGGAAAGAGATAAAATTGAGAGCAAGTGGAAAATTTTCTATCTCAAGTTTTCTTTCCATTTAAATTGAGCTGGAAAAAAAGAAATTTTTTCCTTGCCACTAGTTTAATATCCAATATTATTCTTATAATAATCACATTCATATTAACTAAATTCTTTGAACTTTTGAAGAATTAAACAGTATATTTTATCTACTAAGAAACACTAGAAATCAATTTCCACCTTGATTGTGATAATGCTACTCATTCTGTCCAGAAAATGTGATATATAAGAATTCCAAGCAGTCATTTTATGGGCTGTGTTTATACTGTAATTCCGAGAAAGAAATTTCAAAATAACATAAAATAAACTGAGACACAGATTGGAGATAAAATATATACCTTCTCAAAATAAAATAAAATAAAATAAAATTTCTGTATATTATAGCCATTTATGTTCTGATTCACTTCCCTGGTAAGCACTACAATACAGTAGGGTTTGCTTTTGAAAAAATATATTGGTGTTATGTTTAAAAATAAACCCTTAGCATATATTACCATTAAATGTTCTTGGGGGATTCTACCTAACTGAGTAAGAATGTCACTAAAAATAAATGTTGATGCCTGTTGTCAAATTTCATTTGAGATAAAAATAAATAAATGAGTTTAAAAGAAAATGAAAATTTTATTAATAGCTTTCCATTTTTCCAACAACAAACTGGGAGAAATAAAATATATGTTAACTGTTTATTTTTAAATATAACACCAACACTAATTTATATTCTGGAGATAGGTTAGTAGGATCTGTACCTGAAATTTGGCCTTAACATTTTTTCAGAAGTACTACATTTTCTTTAAGGAAACAGGAAGAATTGGAAGTGTTTCAGCATTTCTGGCTTCCTCTAATCCCTGAAGATTAGAATGAATAATGCAAGTAAATTTAGACACATCTTTATCAGATTTAGTCTAGAGACAGAAGACTTGCTCCTGAATGTAGCTTAGATGAATATTTGATTTGAAAGATAACCTTAAAATATTACACTATTTAAATTTTTAAATTAATTTTAAATAATTTTCATGCATTTATGAGAAAAGAAATAAGTATCCAGAGGCAGAATAAAGCTTTTCCAAAATTATAGCCATAATGAACAGTAAAGAAAAGATTGAAACCGTGTACTTATGGTTGTGAAGAAAATTATCTTTCCAGTCTTCCACCCTTCCTTTCACCTTGAGTTTCTCTATTATTGACTTGGTGAGAAAATGCTACTTCATGGAAAATATTGGCAACAATAGACATATCTGACATTGCAGTGAGCATGTAGAACAAATGATGTCATGGGGCATTGTTGGCTCTAATAAGGTCAGTGAAAACAATGTCTTTTGAATAATGAGCTAGGCTTGTACCACATACCAATCCTTTGGCAGGCCTGAGGAAATTGTTTTTAAATATATTTTACATTCTTATTCAAAAGTGTTTTTAAATCAAACATCCTTCAGACGTCCTTTAACTATTTTACTGGGGCTTAGGAAAAATGCAGAGCAATACACTTTCAGGTGTACACTGTACAGTATAATTTGCATACAAATGCATTTTTACTGAAAAAGATCAGGGCAGAGTTTTAAATATGTTTCCACATTGAACTTCCAGGCATCTTGTAAAGTCGAATGTAATATAAAATTTAGAATTCTCTCTAGTGCTACACATTCCATATGGAATAAGTTTGTGTTTTGCAGGTGGTGGGTACTAATGTCATCAAAACTGCTGCAGAAAGAGTTAGATGCATTCAACATCATTTATGAATCAGATGGTTTAATATATTTTCATGCTCATGCTTAATCAAGGCCTTGCAAGTGAAATATTAATTTCTGATATATGCTTGGAAATCTTGATAGAATAAGGAAATTGGGAGACTCTTCCATATGTCTTATGAGACACTAATAATAAGACATAAGTCTTGTTAGTGAATTTTAGTGTTTCAGTATAACTTACTATCAATGTATGAAAATATTGTGAAAGTTAAGAAAAAAATAATGTGATATAAGTACCCACCAATGTAATGTATGTAGAAGACTCCCTAAATTATTAGAGAAGCCAGAAAAGCAAGTGAAAATACAAAGATAAAGAAGACATATATTTCATGATGCAATAAAGTTGATAAAATATATAAAATAATTGAAAAATGTATCTATTAATTTAGATTTTTATAAATAATGATAATAGTGTCTTTATCCTTGTAAGGGCTATTGTTTTAGATTAATATGTATCTAAGTAAACAGTTAACTACATATTTGAGATGAAAATAGATTAGAAATACATTAGGAAGTTTGAAAATGTGGTGCATATTTATTCTTATATAGCTACAAAATTGATTCACTCAGGGAATCTTTTTTGAGGGGGTGGTATATGACAGATATGAGGACAAAAGAGTGAGCAAACACAGACACAAGTTCTGTCTTCAGAAAGTCCATAATGACTAGCTTCCTAAAGTAATTCAACAAAGAGGCATAAGTACTGTACATTGTGAGCGCCAAATAATGTAGCTTCATGGTGTGTGTGTGTGTGTGTGTGTGACTTGACAAAACTTCACAAAAAGGGAAATGTTTCTATATGCATTGTTTTTAATGCATTTATTAAGAAAATGAAAATATTAAGTGAAGATATAGAATACTTGCACACACTGTTAACAAGGATTTCATATCATTTATAGAGCACAAAACACAGGATCTGGGGGGTACTCTTTATTCCAAGAAAATTGGGCAGCATCTGAAAATTGACTCTGTATTAGAACTTTATATAAGATCTAAAAATTGCAATAATTCTAAATAGTCTGTGAGCACAATATGCTATATTTGGATACCAAAACAATTAGCTAACTTTAAAAATACATATTTGGAAATCTATAAACACATTTGCAAATGACTTATCTGTCAAAATACGTATCATAATATATGTTAGAAAAATACATATTACCTGAGTGATAATTAAAATAAAATATTAAATATTATACATTTAAAGGGGTAGTGATAAACTTGAAAGTTTAAATGCTTCCATTGGAAATGAGGTTAAAAATTAGTAAGTGTTTAATCTAAGAAGTCAAAAAGATAAATCTTTTTTATTCTTTTATTGGTACATTTTAGGTATACAATATAATGACATTCATCACTGGAGATATGCACCTTTACATAATCTCCTTGGTTCTTATTTTTTCCCCCTTCCCCAGTCCTCCCTTCAACCCCTCCATCCCTCCCTATTTACAAAGACATTGTTTCCATTTTTTCATCTTCACATATTAATTACATTCCCTTCTTTCCTTTCCCCTACACCTTCCACTTCCCCCTCCCCTTTGCCCCTTTTCTTCCTATTTGACATTATCTATTATACCTTTTAGACTTTATTTACACTTTCAGTTTCTTACACTAGAGAAACTATTCAGTATTTACACATGTGTGTCCTATTTATTTCACTTAAGAGTATGGCCTTAATATGCATCCATTTAGCAATAAATGTCTTTAATTTCTCATTTTTGATGGGTGAGTAGTACTCCATTTTATGGAAAAAAAACCCCCACATTTTCTTGATCCAGACTCCAGTTGATGGGCATTTGGGCTGTTTCCAAGTTTTGATTATTACAAATTGTGCTGCTATGAACATGGAGGCACGTATCACTGTGGTAGGATTCTTTTAATTCTTTGGGGAAGATACCCAGTAGGGGAATAGTGGAGTCAAATGGGACTTCCAGTCCTAGTTCTTTGAGGCATCTCCATACTGATTTCCACAGGGCTTGCACCAGTCTACACTCCCACCAGCAGTGGAGCAGGGTTCCTCTTTCCCTTCCCCCCCACCAACATTTGTTGTTGGTTGATTTCATGATAGCAGCCATTCTTTCTGGAGTGAGGTGGAATCTCAGCGTTGTTTTCATTTGCATCTCTCAAATGACCAGTGATATTGAACATTTTTTAATATGTTTATTTGCTATTTCTACTTCTTTGTGTGAGAAATGTCTGTTCATTTCAGAATTCCATTTTTGGACTGGGTCTTTAAATTTTAGAGGTCTGATTTTTTAAAGTTCTTTATAGATTTGAGATAGTAGACCTTTGTCTGAAGGACCGCTGGTGAAAATTATTTCCCACATTGTGGGTTGTCTCTTCACACTGTTGGTTTCTCTTGCTATGCAGAAGCTTTTTAGTAAAAAGAGATCCCACTTGATGATCCTTTGTGCCAGTTTACGGGCAACTGAGGTTTTATTCATAAAGTCTTTACTTAGCCCGATGTCTTCAAGAGTTCTACCTAACCTCTGTTCCAGCTGGTTCAGCGTTTCTGTTTTACTATTTAGATCTTTAATCCATTTCTATTTTAGTTTAGTGCATGGTGAGATATATAGGTCTAGTTTCAGTCTTTGGCAAGTTGAAACCCAATTTCTCCAGCACCATTTATTAAAGGGACTATCTTTCCTCCAGCGAGGGTGTTTGGCTCCTTTGTCAAAAATGAGGTGGCTGAGTGTCTAGAGTTGTTTCTGCATCTACTAATCTGTTCCGCTGGTCCTCAGGTCTGTTTCTTTGCCAGTACCATGCTGTTTTTATCACAATATTTGTAGTATAGTTTCAACAAGTGGGTTGTAATACCCCCTGCCATGTCTCTGTTACCTAGAATTGCTTTTGCTTTTCTGGGTCTCTTCTTGTTCCAAATGCATTTTTGGATTTTTTTCTCTACATCCATGAAGTACATTTCTGAGATTTTAATTGGGATTGCATTGAATCTATACAGCAATTTTTGAAGTATAGCCATTTTCACTATGTTGATCCTTCCTACCCAGGAGCAAGGGTTTCCATTTTCTGATATCATCTTCAATATCTTTTTTCAAAGTGCTATAGTTTTCAGAGACTAGGTCTTTGATTTCTTTTGTTAGCTTGATTCCTAGGTATTTCAGTTTTTTGGTTGCTATTGTGAAAGGAATTTTTTGCCCTATTTCTCTCTCAGTGAGTCTGTTGTTCATGTAGAGGAAAGCTATTGATTTTTGTGTGTTGACTTTGTATCCAGCTACTTTACTGAATTTGGTTATTAAGTCTAGAAGACTTTTGGTGGAGATCTTGGGGTCTTCTATATACAGGGTCATGTCATCTGCAAATAATGACAATTTGGTTTCTTCATTTCCTATCTTTATTCCTTTTATTTCTTTCTCTTGTCTAATTAATGTGGCTAATGTTTCCAAAACTATATTAAACAGGAGTGGTGATAGTGGACATCCTTGTCTTGTTCCTGCTTTCAGTGTGAAGGATTTCAGTTTTTGACCATTTAGTATGAAATTAGCTGTTGGTTTTTCATAGATGACTTTTATCAGATTGAGGTATTCCAATTTTTTGTAGGGTTTTTATCATAAATGCATGTTGGATTTTGTCAAATGCTTTTTCTGCATCTATTGAGATGATCATATGGTTTTTGTCCTTGGCTCTATTGATATAGTGTATTACATTTATTGATTTGCGTATGTCAAACCATCACAGAATCCCTTGGATGAATCCCACTTGGTCAGGGTGTATGATCTTCTTGATGATCTTCTGCATTTTATTTGCCAGTATCTTATTAAGGATTTTTGCATCTATGTTCCTTAGTGAGATTGGCCTATAGTTTTCTTTTTTGGTTGGATCTTTCTCTGCTTTGGGGATCAAGGTGATGCTTGCTTCCAGGAATGAATTTGGGAGTATTGCTTCCCTTTCAATTGCATTGAAAAGTTTAAACAGTACTGGCAGTAGTTCCTCTCTAAATGTCTTGTAGAATTCAGCAGTGAAGCCATCAGGACCTGGACTTTTCTTAGTTGGTAAATTTTTAACTACATTTTCAATTTCATTGATTGATATTGGGTTGTTTTGAATTTTTTGGTCTTCTTCATTCAAATTTGGTGATTAATACGTGTCTAGGAATCTGTTCATTTCTTCTGTTTTCCATCTTATTGGTGTATAGGTTCTGGAAGTAGGTATTGATGATCCTCTGGATTTCTGTTGGGTCTGTTTTAATTTCATCCGTTTCATTCCTAATTGCATGGATTTGGGCCTTTTCTTTCCTTTTTCTGACAAGGTTGGCTAAGCGTTTGTCAATTTTGTTTATTCTTTCGAAGAACCAACTCTTGGATTCACTGAATTTTTGTATTGTTTTCTTAGTCTCCATTGCATTGATTTCTCCTCTGATCTTTATAATTTCCTCCCTTGTATGAGCTTTGGGTTTGTGCTGCTCTTCTCTTTCTAGGAGCTTGAGGTTCAGTATCAGGTTGTTTAATTGGGCTCATTCTGTTTTCCTAATATGAGTATTCACTGCTATGAATTTCCCTCTTAAGACTGCTTTCATTGTGTCCCATAGATTCCGATAAGTTGTATTGTCATTGTCATTTAATTGAAGGAACTGTCTGATTTCTTCTTTAATTTCCTTTGTGACCCATTGGTTATTCAGAAGTGTGTTGTTCAATTTCCATGTGTTCATGAAGTTTTCGCAGTTTTTTTTGCTGTTGATCTCCAATTTCATCACACTGTGGTCTGATAATATACAAGGGATAACTTCAATTCCTTTGCACTTACCTAAATATGTTCTGTAAGCTCTTATGTGGTCTATTTTGGAGAATGACCCATGTGCAGCTGAAAAGAATGTGTATTCTGATTTTGTGAGTTGAAACATTCTGTAAACATCTATTAAGTTCATATGTTCAAGGTTGTTTTTTGTCTAGTTGATCTATCTATTTGTGACAATGGGGTATTGAGGTCCCCCACTACTATTGTATTAGTGCTTATATGGTTTTTCATGTCCATTAGATTTGTTTTATATAGTTGGGTGCACTAGTGTTTGGTGCATATGTATTTATGATTGTCATCTCTTCTTCTTGGATTGTTCCCTTTACAAGGCTGTAGTGTCCTTCTTTGTCTCTCTTAATCAGTGTTGGTTTGAAATCCACTTGGTCTGCAAAGAGGATTGCTACTCTTGCTTTTTTTCGTGTTCGTTTCGCATAGAGCATTGTTTCCCACCCTTTAACTTTCAGTCTGTGAGTTTCTTTTTGAATTAAGTGTGTTTCTTGTATGCAGCATATTGTTGGATTTTGCTTCTTGACTCATTTTGCCAGTCTGTTTCTTTTGATTGGTGAATTGAGACCATTAACATTGAGGGTTATGACTGATACATACTGAGTTATCATTATCATGACCTTTTCTTTTTATTTGATCCTCCCCCTTTGCTTTTAATTTCTTGTTGTGCCTGGTGGATTCATTTTGCTGGGCTTCCTGGGGTTGTGACCCTTATTGTCTTTTCCTAGCATTTGGTCTAAAATTTTTTGGAGTGCTGGTTTGGTATTCATGAAGTTCCTAAGTTGCTCTTTGCCATGAAAGTATCTTATTTCTCCATCCATTTTGAAAGATAGTTTTGCAGGGTACATCAATCTGGATTGGAAGTTGTTTTCCCTTAGGGCTTGAAACACATCACTCCAAGCTCTTCTTGCCTTGAGTGTTTGCACTGAGAGGTCTACTGTGATTCTGATGGGCTTTCCTTTGTATGTGATTTGTTTCTTTTCTCTCACTGCTTGTAGAACTTTGTTCTTCTGTTGGGTTTCTGGAATCTTAACAATTATATGCCTATGTGTGGATTATTTTTGATCAAGGCTAGTTGGAGTCCTATATGCCTCACTTATCTGTATGTCAATTTCTTTTTCCCCGCTTGGAAAGTTTTCTGCCCTCATTTCCGAGAACGTTTTTTTTTTCTAATGTCATCTGCACTCTCTCCTATTTCTTCATTGACTCCAGTCACTCTTATGTTATTTTTCTTTGCATCATCTAGCAGCTGCTGGATTGATTTCTCATGGTTCCATACAATTTTAATGAATTTTTTCTTTTCCTGGTCACTAATTGTAATCTTATCGTCTACATCTGAAATTCTATCTTTACATTGGCTCATTCTGCTGCATAGACTTTCAATGGAGTTTTTTTTTTTTTCAATGAAGTTTTAATCTCCTGGAAATCTGTTTGCATCTGTTTTATGGATTCCATTTGCTTCCTATGTTGGGATTCCATCATGTTCCTCAGCTCCTCTATCTTTTTATCTGTACCCTCTCTATATTTATTAATCATGTCTTGCACTATGGGCAAAATCTTTGCTGTTATTTGAGAAATTATTTCTGATTCCAGTTTTTCCAGATCCTCTTTCATTGCTAGTTCAGGGAGTCCAGGTGGTTGGGTATCAGAGGACTCCATCTCGTTTCCCTTTGGTGTTGCTCTAGGTGATCTGGAAGTCTGGTTCTGAAGCTTGTTTACCTGTCTTCTCATTTTGACTGTGGGTGGGGGGTTGGGGGTGTTTCTGGCACCCACGTGGCTCACCTCCTCTGTGCTGGGAGCCACAGCACGCCCACCAGGAAGCGTCCTCTAAACTGGGAGCCATGGCACGCCGACCCAGAAGTCTCCTCTGGGCTGGGAGCTGTGGCACGCTGACCTGGAAGCATCTTCTAAACTCAAGATATATAAAATTAATTCTAATGAAGAAATGCTAACAAAAAGGTAAGAGAACATAATGAAATAGAAAGAAAATACAGTGGACCAATGAATGAACACTAGGATTCTTTGAGAAAATTATTAAGAATCTCAATGCTTTGACAAAATAACCAGGTAAGATATAGAAAATTTCAGGTAGTATTAAGAATGAGGTGTAGGGCCAGGGATTTGGCTCAGTGATTCCACTGCCTGCCTGTCTTGCAAGCTCAAGGTCCCGAATTTGATCCCCAGTACTAAAAAAAAAAAAGAGAGATGTATTTAACTACAAATGTGGAAGCTAAAAAACTTAAACAAGTTGAACAAATTGAAAGCAGATTCAATATATATTGCTAGAAAAATACAAATTACCAAAACTGAATTGAGATATGATATTACTGTACTCTTTAAAAATGTAATTTTGTTTCTTTTATTTTTTTTTTAATTGGGTATTTACTTTTATGCATGAAATTGACCTGGACCTGTTAACCTCTTTCTCCATTTTTTTTTTTCTCTCATTTGGCATGCAGACTAAAAATGATGTTGTAAATAAGTGGTCATCAACAAATTAACAGAGGAAAAACATATTCTTAAAATCAGAGACAAAACTTAAAACTCCATTGTCAACATTTCTAATAAAGATTTTTCTAAACTTCCCAGCTAATAGCGTTAGAAAATAAAAATGAATAAAGCCAATTAGGATGTAAGCAAAAGAAATGACGTTGTTATTTTTGGCAGTTGATATGATAGCCTAGAACAGTGATCACTGAATAATGATCCACAAGCCAGTACCAGCTTACCACCTGCTTCTGTAAATGAAATTGTGTTGGAACACAGCCACGCCATGCTTATTCATTGCATATCGGCTGTGCTTGCTTTTATGCTAAAATAGCACAACCGAATATAAAGCTACAGAGACCACATTTCCGCCAAAGCCTAAAATGTTTACTCTTTACCCTTTCACAGAAAAAAAATAAAATTGTCAATCCCTGCTATAAACTGTGTAGTTATTAGAATAATGAAATATTTTCACAAGTTTGTCAAATACTTCAATGAAATTAATTGGATCACTTTATAATCATAATAAACTCTTAAAAATATTGATCTGCATATATGTATACATATACACTAACAAAATATTTTGAAATAGTAAAACTAATAGAATTTTGGCAATCTTACTTTGAAAAAAGTTATTAAAGATTAATCAAAGAATTTGAGAAAGACAATGGAGATGGGAGGAGGTGAGGAAAGGAAGATTATGCATAGGAAAGCTCCAACTCTCTAAGTTCCCCAAAGTAAATTTATTTTGTCATAAACATTGCAACAGGATTTCTCGTGGAAGTTAAAAAAATATTTTTAAATATAAACAAAAAAGAAAGAATTAAGAATAATGCATTTGTAAAGAAGAGATTGGGAGATACTTTCTTATCAGGTCTCATATTACAAAACAATGCTCAAATCAGACTGCTATTGAGGCATGGATAGAAAAGCAGACCAACAGAACAAATAAGAAAACAAAAATAACTATGGAAACTTGATCTGTTATAAACAAGGCATTAGACTGTAGTCAAAGATACACTGTTATGGAATGGTACATTAAATATGCACACACAATTTTAGGGAGATTAAAAAGGTAGTTGTGCAAAGAAATTTCTAAAATATTTAAAACTATAATATTGGATAAATTTTATGAAATTAGGGGAGGAAGTTATTTCTTTAAAAAATATGAAATGCATAAATGTAAAAGGAAAATGTTGATACATCTGAGTTCATTTCAACTAAGAGCATCTATTTATTGATATGCCACACAAAAATAGTGAAAGCACAGATTACACCATTACAGTAATCCTTTTCCTTGCAGTTAACTAACAATACATTAGTGTACAAAATATATAAATATCACCTTCAAAATCATGTTAATGGCAACATTATAATGGGGAAATAACCACAGCAAAAGAAACAAAAATGGTAAAACCTTGTGAACAGTATGCTGATATTATTAAATTTCATTTAAATACAAAAATGAATTGTAATATGGACATATAACGTTTAGCATATTGACAAAATTTTTAAAAACTGAAAATAGATCAGAAGCTTTTATTTATTGTTTTGAAGAGTGTGACTTCTTACAATTACTGTAATTGAGTAGCTTTCGTCCTAGGTAAACACTGGAAAGAACTTTCCAAGTGCTCTGGGAAACATGCTCAAGAATGTTGGCAACAGTGTGCAGTAACAAATTCCTAGATATAAGATAACTGAATGAACCATTCTTCTAATGAATGTGAAAGTAGAGTGCTAAGTAAATGAAGTAAGGTTCACAGGAGTATATATACTATGATTCCATGAATGGATTTCATGAATCCAAAGATATGCAAAAGTAAAAAGCATTTTTAGGAACACAAGTAAATGTGGTAAAAGTATAAAATAAATCAAGGGAATGGTCAATCGAAAATGTAGTTCAATTTACATTTCCCAGGCAGAAGAAGGAGATATTGGTGACAATGTTCTCTTTCTTATGAGAGACTAGAATTAGTCTAACTAGAATATTATTTTAATTAAACATATTTAATATTTTAATATGTTAGCTATATTTTTGGCATTAGTGATACTCTTTAATAAAAAATACTTCAAGAGTATTTCAGAATAAACTAGACAAAAGATAAATAAACAGCATCCTTCTGCATAGCCTTAAGGTTAAAGGTTTGACCCCAGAATGAATAAAGTTTCAACTCTAATATGTCATTGTAACAACCTGTAATTTCAACCTCTCCAGGAAAGCTCAATACTATCATCACTACACACAGAGCTAGGCACACACAAATAATATGTGGTCACTAATGACTTTTTGATAGCTGAGAGCTTTGTTGTGGCATTCAACATATATATTTTACAAAAGATAAGGTAAAAGGAAGAAAAACAAATACCAATTCATACCATTTGTAATTCTTTGTTTTTCAGAGTCACATTAGAAAATGTGCTGTATCCATTAACCTTTTTGCAAAGAGCAGGAGGTAAGCTAGTTAACATTTGACAGCTTCACAGAGTCTATCGACTTGTGATAAAAAATATGCTTCTGCCTCTATTTTTGGTATACCTGTCAGTGGCAGAAATTGTTACAAGAAGAGACATTACTATCACTGTGTTTTACTTCCCCAATCTTCCATATTCCACCAGTAAAAATAAATTGAGGTGGTCTTAACATATTACCATATGGATTTTAATTTCCTCATGCAGGAGCCCCACACTGACCAGTTGTTTGTTAATGGCTTATTCTGTTCATAATAAATTAATTTCACAGATTTATAAGTGTGCTTAATAATCCTGTAGTATAGCTCAGAGTTGACTATCTTACCTTTAAATACTAAGCAAGAAAAGACTAACAGAAACAACACATTATTCTCTGGCCTTGGATATAATCCAGCCTGTTCCCATAATCACAAAATGATGAAAAATGACGATGGTATTATGAAATATTTGTGTAAGGAACAGCAAAGACGCAGGTTCAATAATAATAATATGGTGACAAGAGTCCCAAAAGGAAAAAGGTGAGAACAGTTACCAGTTGTAAGTGTAATCAATCAGTAAGTGGATGTCCTCCCTAGTACATAATTAAAAACCTGGGATTTCACTCGGTAATTGGTTATTACAGAAACATTAACCATTTGGAGGTAGGTAATCCAAAGCTCTCCAGAGCTGATTGTGAATCCTGTACAAATGCAGGCAACAGAGCATATATACCCCTCCTTGATTTCTATTAAAATATCTATACCATTAATATTTTTATATTATTCATAGTATAGCATTATAGATAGCATTTATATCATGTATGAACAAAAGTCATCAGTTTGGATGATTTCAGCACCAGGGGATAGCCTTAGTTAGCTGTAATTGTGTGTGTGTGTGTGTGTGTGTGTGTGTGTGTGTGTGTGTGGTGGCAAACCTGCACTGAACAAGTATATCAGTTTTATTTTTCCAACAGCACATACACTATATTTTAAAACTTATATTTATTTCAAACTATCATTATTATTATTATCATTCCTTCTGTGATCTTTGATATTATGAGAGTTCTGTGGAAGGCACCACAAACCACACTTATAAAAACAGTAAACTTACCAATAAATGTTGTATCGTTTTTACCTCTCTACTTATTGACCATTTCCCCATCTTTCACCCTCTCTTGGGGCTTCTCTATTCTCTAAAGCATAATGACATTAAATTAGGCCAATTAATAACCCTACAATGACCACTAACTGCTCAAATGAAAGGAATGGTCACAGGTTTGTCACTTTAAATCAAAAGCTAGAAATGATTAAGGTTGGTGAGATAAGCATATTGAGAGGTAGAATAGTGCAAAAGTGAGGTTTCTTATTCCAGTTAGCCAAGTAGTGAATGCAACATTACACACACACACACACACACACACACACACAAATTCCTGAAGGAAATTAAAAATGTTTCTCTAGTGGGAACAGGACTGATAAGAGGTAAATCAGTCTTAGTGCTGATATGGAAAAATTTTAGTATTCTGAATAGAAAAGTCAAACTAGCTACAATATTCCCTTAAGCCAAAGCCTAATTCAGTGCAAGGCCTTAACTCTCTTCAATTCTACAAAGGCAGACAGGGTGAGAACACTGAACAGTAAAAGTTGAGGCTAGGATAGGTTGGTTGGTGAGGTTTAAGAAAAAAAAAAAGCCATTTCTCTAACACAGAAGTTCAAGGGAAAGCAGCAAGTTATTCAAATCTAGTTTAGATAATTGTTGAAAGTACCAGTGCCAAACAACCAATTGTCAATGTGTATGAAATGGCCTTCAACTAAAATAAGATGCCATCTAGGACTATCATAGCTAATGAGGAAAAGTCGATGCCTGGCTTCAAATCTTTCAAGCACAGGCTGGCTCTCTTATGGAGGGTTAATGAAGCTAATCATTTAGCCAGTGCTTCTTTACTGTTCTAAAAATCCCAGGACTCTTAGGAATTAGACTAAATTTACTCTGTCTATGCTCTATAAAAGAAATAATGTCTAAATGAAAGCACATCTATTTGCAACATGTATTACTGAATATTTTAAGCCACTGTCGAGACCTGCTCAGGAAAAAAAAAGAGATTCCTGTCCATCTGTTACAGCTCACTGACAACACATTTGGTTGCCTAAGAGATATGATATATAATACAATCAATGTTGTTCCCATGCCTGCTTACACATCCATTCTGTAGCCCATGGTTCAAGGAGTAATTTTTGAATTTCAAGTCTTGTTATTTAAGAAATTCATTTTTTTGTGGCTATAGCTGTCATACATAGGGATTTCTCTGGTAGATCTAGGAACAGTGAATTGATAGCCCATTGAAAGGATTCACCATTCAAGATGTCATTAAGAACATTACTGATTCATGCAAGAAGGCATTATTAGCCCCCACAAGCAAATATTAGCAGTAATAGGAATTGGAGGAAGTTGATTCCAAATCAGTGTATGACTTTGAGGGGGTCAAGACTCCAGTGAAGGAAGTAATTGCAGATGTGTGTGAAATAAGAGAAGAAGAATTCAAAGTGGAGCCTGAAGATGTTACTGAATTGGTACAATCTCATGATAAAATTTGAATGGATGAGTAATTGCTTCTAATGGATGAGCAGAGTGATTTTTTGAGATAAAAGCCTACTCCTGGTGAAGATTCTGTTTATACTCTTGAAATTATATATGTATTTAGAATATTATGTAAGCTTTTTTGATAAAGCAGCAGCAGTAGTGTTTGAGGATAGACTACAGCTTAAAAGAAGTTGTACTATGGGTAAAATGCTATAATATCACTTCATGCTACAGAGAAATCTTTCATGACCAAAACAGTCAATTGAGGCAACAAATGTCATTGTTGTCTCCTTTTAAGTAATGTCCACAACCCTGATAACTAAAAAGCCATCAACAGGGTCCCGAGTTGCATGGAACACGCTGAATCAGCCCGCTGCAGACAGGCAGCCACCTGATTTGACACTACAAACACGCAGAGGACACTGGGCCACCAGACCATGATACTGAGTCCCACCACTCCTGGCCCAGAGGTAGGGGCTTCTGAGCCACCATCCCACTGCTCCTGGACCAGAGGGAGGGGCTTCTCGGCCTCCATCCCTCCTGCTGCTCCCAGCCCACAAGAAAGGGCTTTTGGGTCACCATCCCTACCGCTGCTCCTGGCCCCTGTCCCACCTCACCCAGCTCAGAGGAGGTAATCAGTGCAGGTGCCAACAGCCCCCCACCCAGTCGAAATGAGAAAACATATAAATACATCTCAAAACCAGACTTCCAGATCACCTACAGCAACCACAAAGGGAAATGAGATGGAACACTCTGATACTCAACCACCTGGACCCACTGAACTGGAAACAAAAGGGGATCTGGAAAAAATGAAATCAGAAATAATTTCTCAGATAACAGGAGAAATTGTGCCCCTAGTGCAAGACATGATTAATAAATCTAGAGAGGAGCTCAGGAACATGATGGAATTCCAACATAAGAAACAAATGAGATCCATAAAACAGATGCAAATAGATTTCCAGGACATGAAAAACTCCAGTGAAAGTCTACAGAGCAGAATGAGCCAATGTGAGGAAAGAATTTCAGATATAGAAGATAAGATTGCAATTAATGACCAGGAAAAGAAAAATTGCTTCAAAATTGTAAGGGAACATGAGAAATCAATCCAGCAGCTGCTAGATGATGCAAAGAAGAATAACATAAGACTTATTGGACCCAATGAAGAAACAGGAGAGAGTGAAAATGACATAAAAAATCTCTTCACAGAAATAATGGCAGAAAACTTCCCAAGCAGGGGAAAAGAGCTTGACATACAGATAAGGGAGGCATATAAGACTCCAAATAGCCTTGATCAAAAAAATCTACACACAGGCATTTAATTAAGATTCCAGAAACTCAACAGAAGAACAATGTTCTGCAAGCAGTTAAGAGAAAAGAAACAAATCACATACAAAGGAAAGCCCATCAGAATCACAGCAGACTTCTCAACACAAACCCTCAAGGCAAGAAGAGCTTGGAGTGACATATTCCAAGCCCTAAAAGAAAACAGCCTCCAACCCAGATTGATGTACCCTGCAAAACTAGCTTTCAAAATGGATGGAGAAATAAGATACTTTCATGACAAAGAGCACCTTAGGAACTTCATGAATACCAAATCAGCACTCCAAAGAATTTTACACAGTATCCTACAAACAGACATTGAGGATCACAACCCCAGGAAGCAAAGCAGAATAAACCCATTGGCATGACAAGAAATTAAATGCAAAGGGGGAGAACCCAACAAAACGAAAAAGTCATGGGAATGACAAGTCAAAACGTTTCAGTTATAACCATCAGTGTGAATGGTCTCAATTCACCAATCAAAAGAAATAGACTGGCAGAATGGGTCAAGAAGCAAAATCCAACAATATGCTGCATACAAGAAACACACTTAATTCAAAAGGAAACTCATAGACTGAAAGTTAAAGGGTGGAAAACAATACTCCATGCGATGGGAACCCAAAAAGAGCAGGAGTAGCTATCCTCTTTGCAGATCAAGTAGATTTCAAACCAACACTGATTAAGAGAGATGAAGAAGGATACTACATCCTTGTAAAGGGAAGAATCCAAAAGGAAGAGATGACAATCATAAATATCTATGCACCAAACACTAGTGCACCCAACTATATAAAACAAATACTAACGGACATGAAAAGTCATTTATGCACTAATACAATTGTAGTGGGAGACCTCAACACCCCACTGTCACAAATAGATAAATCAACTAGACAAAAAAATAAGTAATGAAATACTAGAACTCAATTGAACTCTTGAACAAATGAACTTAACAGATGTTTACAGAGTCTTCCACCCCACAAAATCAGAATACACATTCTTCTCAGCTGCACATGGGTCATTCTCCAAAATAGACCACATACTCACTCACACATAGAACATGTTCAAGTAAGTGCAAAGGAATTGAAGTTATCCCCTGTATATTATCAGAACACAATGCGATGAAATTGGAAATCCATAGCAAAAGAAACTCAAAAAAGTTCATAAACACATGGAAATTGAACAACACACTTCTGAATAATCAATGGGTCACAGAGGAAATTAAAGAAGAAATCAGACAATTCCTTCAATTAAATGACAATGACAATACAACATATTGGAATCTATGGGACACAATGAAAGCAGTCTTACAAGGGAAATTCATAGCAGTGAATACACATATTAGGAAAACAGAACGAGCCCAATTAAACACCCTGATGCTGAACCTCAAGCTTCTAGAAAAAGAAGATCAGGACAACCCCAGAGCTCATACAAGGGAGGAAATTATAAAGATCAGAGGAGAAATCAATGCAATGGAGACTAAGAGAACAATACAAAAAATCAATGAAGCCAACAGTTGGTTCTTCAAATGAATCAACAAAATTGACAAACCCTTAGCCAACCTTGTCAGAAAAAGGAAAGAAAAGGCCCAAATCCATGCAATTAAGAATGAAAAGTGTGAAATCACAACAGACCCATCAGAAATCCAGAGGATCATCAATACCTACTTCCAGAACTGATATGCCAATAAGATGTACAACACAGAAGAAATGGACAGATTCCTAGATACATATGAATTACCCAAGTTGAACAAAGAAGACCTAAAAATTCTGAACAACCCAATATCAACCAATGAATTTGAAAATGGAATTAAACACTTATCAACTAAGAAAAGCCTGGGCCCTGATGACTTCACTGCTGATATCTACAAGACATTTAGAGAGGAACTACACCCACTAGTGATTAAACTCTTCAATGAAATTGAAAGGGAAGCAATACTCCCAAATTCATTCCTGGAAGCAAGCATCACCTTGATCCCCAAAGCAGAGAAAGACCCAACCGAAAATGAGAACTATAGCCCAATCTCAGTAATGAACATAGATGCAAAAATCCTTAATAAGATAATGGCAAATAGAATGCAGAAGATCATCAAGAAGATCATACACCCAGATCAAGTTGGATTCATCCCTGGGATGCATGGATGGTTCAATATATGCAAAATCAATCAATGTAATACACTATATCAATAGAGCCAAGGACAAAAACCATATGATTTTCTCCATAGATGCAGAAAAAGCATTTGACAAAATCCAACATGCATTTATGATAAAAACCCTACAAAAAATTGGAATAGATGGTCTCTACCTCAAATTGATAGAAGCCATCTATGAAAAACCAACAGCCAATATCATACTACATGGTCAAAAACTGAAATCCTTCACACTCAAATCAGGAACAAGACAAGGATGTCCACTATCACCACTCTTCTTCAATATAGTTTTGGAAACATTAGCCACATTAATTAGACAAGAGAAAGAAATAAAAGGAATAAAGGTAGGAAAGGAAGAAGCCAAATTGTCACTATTTGCAGATGACATGACACTGTATATAGAAGACCCAAGAATTCCACCAAAAGTCTTCTAGACTTAATATCCAAATTCAGTCAAATAGCTGGTTACAAGGTCAACACACAAAAATCAATAGCTTTCTTCTACATGAACAACAAACTCACTGAGAGAGAAATAGGGCAAATAATTCCTTTCACAATAGCATCCAAAAAACTGAAATACCTAGGAATCAACCTAACGAAAGAAATCAAAGCCTCTTCTCTGAAAACTACGGCACTCTGAAAAGAGAGATTGAAGATGATAACAGAAAATGGACAGACATCCCTTGCTCCTGGGTAGGAAGGATTAATATAGTGAAAATGGCCATAATTCCAAGACTGCTATACAGATTTAATGCAATTCCAATTGAGATCCTAGCAGCATACTTCATGGACCTTGAGAAAACAATCCAAAACTTCATTTGGAACAAGAAGAGACCCAGAATAGCAAAAGCAATTCTAGGTTACAGAGACATGGCACGGGGTATCACAATCCCCAACCTGCAACTGTACTACAAAGCTACTGTGATAAAAAAACAGCATGGTACTGGCAAAGAAATAGACTTGAGGACCAGTGGAACAGATTAGAAGATGCAGAAACAATGCCAGACACACCCAGCCATCTCATCTTCAACAAAGGAGCCAAACACTCTCACTGGAGGAAAGATAGCCTCTTTAATAAATGGTGCTGGAAAAATTGGGCTTCAACTTGCCAAAGATTTAAACTAGACCTATATCTCTCACCATGCACTAAACTAAAATCGAAGTGGATTAAAGATGTAAATATTAAAATAGAAACTCTGCACCAGTTGGAACAGAGGTTAGGTAGAACCTTGAAGACATCGGTGTAGGAAAAGATTTTGTGAACAAAACCTCAGTTGCCTGTGAACTAGCACAAACAATCAACAAGTGGGATCTCTTCTTATTAAAAGGCTTCTGCACAGCAAGAGAAACCACCAGCAGTGTGAAGAAACAACCCACAATGTGGGAAAAAATCTTCACCTGCTCTTCCTCAGACAAAGCTCTACTATCTCGAATCTATAAAGAACTTAAAAAGATCAGACCTCCCAAATTTAAAGACCCAATCCGAAAATCGGCAACTGAAATGTTCAGGCATTTCTCAGACAAAGAAGTAGAAATAGCAAATAAATACATGAAAAAAATGTTCAACATCACTGGTCATTCGAGAGATGCAAATGAAAACAACTCTGAGATTCCACTTCACTCCAGAAAGAATGGCTGCTATCATGAAATCAACCAATAACAAATGCTGGTGGGGTTGTGGGGAAAGAGGAACCCTGCTCCACTGCTGGTGGGAGTGTAGACTGGTGCAAGCACTGTGGAGATCAGTATGGAGATATGTCAAAGAGCTATGACTGGAAGTCCCATTTGACCCCGCTATTCCACTGCTGGGACCTTCCCCAAAGAATTAAAAGAATCCTACCACAGTGATATATGTGCACCCATGTTCACAGCAGCACAGTTTGTGATAGCCAAAACTTTGAAACAGCCCAAATGCCCATCAACTGGAGACTGGATAAAGAAAATGTGTTTTTTTCCTAAAATGGAGTACTACTCAGCCATAAAAAATGAGAAATTAGAGACATTTATATCTAAGTGGATGCACATTGAGGCGATATTCTCAAGTGAAATAAATATGACACACGTGTAAATACCAAATAGTTTCTCTGGTGTGAGAAACTGAATGTGTAAATAAGGGCTAAAAGTATAATTGGTATTGTGAAATAGGAAGAAAAGGGGCAAAGGGGAAGGAGATGGGAGGGCTAAGGGAAAGGATAGAAGGGAATGGGATTAATATGAGAAAATGGAAAAACAGGAACAAAATCTTTGTAATTAGGGAGGAATGGAGGGGTTGAAGGGAGGGCTGGGCAAGGTTGAAAAATAAGAACCAAGAGAGACTATGTAAAGGTGCAAATTTCCAATGATGAATGTCATTATATTGTATACCTAAAATGTTCCAATGATTAGAATGAATAATTGATAATGCAAAATAGGAAGAAAAGGTCCAAAGGGGTAGGGGCAGTGGGAGGGGCAGGGGAAAGGAAAGAAGGGAAAGGAAAAAATGCTGAGAAATGGAAAAAATGGAAATAAAGTCTTTGTAAATAGGGAAGGGTGGAGGGGGTGAAGGGAGGGCTAGGAATGGGGAAATAATAAGAACCAAGATGCATCATGTAAAGGTACAAGTTCCCAATGAGAAATGTAATCATGTTGTATACGTACAATGTACTAATTTAAGAATTTAATAAAGTGAAAAAAAAAAGCCATCAACAGAAAAGCAACAACCTCAGTCAGCAAAAGATCATGCCTCACTGAAGACCCAGATCATTTTTAGCACGTTTTGGTCACAAATATAAATCTGTCAATCTCAGTGAGATTACAAAGAATTAATTTTTAATTAAGATATGGATATTCTCTTAACCACAATGCTACTTTCTACTTCATAGTTTATAGCATAGTACAGTTATAGCATAATCATATATGTATTAATAATTTTGGAAAGGATTTTATGCCTCACTTATCACAATATCACTGTTGTGACTGGGATCTGACATGCAATTTCTCTGCGGTATACCTGTATGTAAGGCACATTATGAATGTATGTGTATACTTCCACAATACCCATACTTCACAAAATAACATGTCCTGGCATGAATTTCCAAGTTTGTTAATTTTTCAGCTTAATTTGTCTGTGAATACCCAGGTGTCTTGCTGTCTCCTCACTCTTCAGTCTTCAGCCTATTGGAATTTGTTTTTAGGGTCCTGGCTCCTCTTAGTTATGAGAAACCTGCATGCCATCACCTCTAATAACTTCCAAACATTGGAAAGGCCATGGTAGATTCATTGTGCATCTTCCTTAAAGCAAAGAAATTTCCAGAGAATCACTCTCTGTGCCCCCCAGGAACATTTCTCACACTTCTCATAATTCAGAATTGTATTACACAAATTCTTACCAATCACTAGCAACACAATTGGATTGACTTAGACCAAGCTCTCCTTCCCAGCTTTCTATCAGCTGGTCAGGGATGCAACCCTTGTTGAAAGGTAGAAGGATCTGACACAGAGACGAATTCAACAAACTCTTAGGCAACTGTCTAATAAGTACAGGTGAAGACTATCTGCTAAAAAAATGAAAAAACCCTCTAGAACTTTCTATATCATGTCTTTATATAAATCTCAGTAAGATAAAGATAGGTTCTGGTTATTTGAAAAGTATATCCATTATTTTCTTAACATTTCACAGCAGGAAAATCATTATAGTTTTTATAATATGTCCTGAGTTTTCTAAGTCCTTCAGTTAAATTATATTTTCCTCTAGTATCTCCTATTTAGAATTAAGCAGAATAATACTTTAGATTGTGAATTATTTCTAAAAGATCATAATAAAAGCAAAGAAGCCAATATCTAGACACTGTGGTATCTTTCAGATTATCTCAAGGAAGATATTTACATTTCAATTTGAAGAGATAATATGGGAAAAAATAATTGTGGTTTTTTTTTAAATCAATATTTAGAGAAGGAGAGATCCAATAAGAAATATAGGAAGAGAGACTGAACAGAAACTGTTTCATCTCTTTATTATTCTTACCTCATAGTGTTCTTAAGTGGAAATATGTACTGTAAAGTTACTGTGGGAGTTGAAGGTGAAGGAAATGTGTGACAAAGAACTAGCTACCTTTCTAGAAATAGACTTTGTGTTTGCACATATTTTTAGGAACTTGTTCAATCTTTCAGTGGCTTAAAATGTATACAGAGGATCAGACATTTGAGGAAAGCAAACATATGGAATGCATGTCAAGTACAGGACTAAGAGTTTTTATATATTTTTAGGTGTTTTTCACATAAGAGATTTGAAAAATACACATGATTACTGCAGTGTTTTAGATAGAAAAATTGTACATCAGAGGAAATATGTAACTTGCTGACAGTGTGTCTGTGTGACAGAATTGAGAGTCAAATACCTGACCTCTTAGCCCATACCAGTCCTAGCACAAAGAGGGTCCCCGACTCCTATTTTAACCTTTGCAGGGAAAACCAGCTGTAATATGTAAACACACTGGAAGTACTGCAGTTTGGCTATGCAAAAATTTGTTCAGTCCACACATCAAGTAATGGAAATAATAGTGAGTGGCAAAACTTAAAGCATTCTTTAAAAAAATAGTCTTTATGTAGTCCTTGGAGTCAAATGTTTAGTCTTCTTAATTATTGAAAATTAATTGTGTGAAAGTAAGAGGTTAGACTATTTCTTTAATATCAATATTAGACGTAGAAAATTCCTTATTTTTAAAACATATTAATTTTTATGTATTGACAGTTACAGAATGTGTAACTTTTGACCCAAATTTCATTTAAGCACACTGAAAATGTAGGAAGGTCTTCATTCTAAGACTGTTAAGAATGGAGGGACTGAGAGGGTTGCCAAGGGAGGGAAGTGATGGAAAAACACCTTGAAGAGCAGCTGCGTCAGGAACTATTCCCACATGCTTTACACCATAGCTCAGTGTGAGTGATGGGCTGTGCGTGTGAGTGTGAAATGTGAATCTGAGCACCACTGCAAGGCTGTTATTTTTTCCCAGTGTTTCACAATTACCAAAACACCTAAACAGCAATATGCCCCTTGTTCAAAAAGCAGTGTCTGAATACAATCTTAATTCTCAGCTTCACAGTTTGTCAACTCAACATGCATAGCACTGTAAAATACTTGCACATAATCAATATAAATACTAATAATAACTAAAAAATATAGTACAGTTTATTGGAGAGTAAAATGTATGCTTGCATTAGGTTTTGTTCATTCTTACACAATTTTATTTTCTTCATTTGCTAATACAACTACATATGAAAAATATAATGATATGGGTCTGATATTCCAAGCCAATACATGTATGCAAAACAAAATTCAACATATGGAATTCAAGATATGATCTAGAATACAAGTACATTATTCTTAGAAAAAGAATACATATTTTTTAACAAGATAATGAAAAACAAGTAGAATTTTGGTCATTTAAATGTTCTAACAGTTTTCATTTCGGAGACTAATATTGACAACGAATTAATTTTGGGTTTTGTAATTAAACTGACCAAACTGAAAAATTTCTTTTCATGTCAAAGGGAAAAAAACATCATTAGAAGTGCAGTCATCCTACTGAATTTCTGTTTGTGTCTCTTCACTTCAAATTTATATGTAAAGAAAATGTTTGGGGAAGAAAAAGTAGAAGAGCCTTTTCTAGATTTCATATGTGAAAGATCTATATTATATTACCTCAGCTAGAAAGGGTACGGACCAGTTGTTGATCAGCAATCTGTCTGTACCTTTCCTATGGCTCTTAGCATTTAAACTTTATTCTGTTGACTTATGTGCATATTATTTCGAGAATGCAAATTTTAATGGGAACAGCATCCTTGCTGGTTTGTTCATTCAATAAACATTTGTTCAATATATGACAAATGTCATCGGAACATAAGGAAATGACTAGTATTCTGGTTCAGAGGAAGATATGAAAACCAATAGTGGTGACAATATCTAGAGAAATACAGACAAGAATGATGCTCCCGAAATGTAAATTCAGTCGTATCAGAAATCAGATAGGAAAATACAGAACAAATAGTTGCAATCTTGCTTAGGTATTAGACAAACTGTCACAGAGGCAGTTATATTTATGTTGAAACTCAAAGGTAGGCATACATAGAGAAATTATTTAAAATAAAATAGCATTGTTGAAAGTGTTACAGCATGATTATGACACATCTTTAGAACTGGTAGAGATTCAGTGTGTCCAGAATATACAGAATATACAGTGTACAATCCTAGGTAATTTTCACTTTAGTCTGAAGGCACCAGAGAATTTTCATCTGTGATAGAATGAGATTTTGTTAGTGAGAAGACAAATCATCTCTGCAGTTGTTCCTGTAGTAACTATGAGATGTGTGAAGTTAATTAGATTACCTCTGGTGATAAGACCAGAAAATCAGTTTAAGCTCACTTAAGCAAAAAGATGTTTACATCATTCACAACTAGTGTTAAAGTGGTATCCTTACATTGGTTCAGTCATGGCTTTTATTACTTTGTTGGTCCTTTTTGGCCTCCTGTAAGAGATTGTATTTCCTCAGACTGGGTCTTCTCTTCAAACAAGATGGTTACAAATAGTCAATGGGATTACATTCTTGCTCTTACAATTGAGCTAAGGAATATTTCTCCCCTACAATGATTACACAGTAATTTTGTGTTTTGCCTTCATTAGCCCAACTTGAATACTGCAGCATGAGGAGTGAGATTATATATATTCGTTTATGCAAATTGGTCAATACCTGGAACTGGAGTCTAATTGATTCTAACCATACAGAGAAGAAGTTACACAATGGTAAAAACTGGATATCCAAAGGAAATTATGGGTATTGTAAGAGAGAGAATGGGGATGAAGAATGTCTGCTAAATGGCTACAAGCAAATGTACACAAAAGAAAATATGCTTATCATTGTCCAGGCCAGAAATGATAGGAACTTGAATTTGTACATTAGAAATAGAAATTAGGACCAGTGGATAGTTCTGAAAAAATGTCAACTGATTGAATTTGGTAGATGTTGTGGGTGGTCTCTCTAGAGGGAGACCAGAGACCCTGGAGAGCACTGACCTTTAAAGAAAGAAAAGGAGACAGCCTGGGGGATGAACAGCAGTTTATTCTCCTGACACTGTTCACCAATCACAAAGGAAAGAAGTAAGGCTTTTATACATGTAGGAAAGCAGCTTAGTTATTCTGGCTATTGTCTTTTTGATTTTAACCTCTGGAGTTAACCAGTGACTTTAAGTGACTCATAAATGCTACAGGTGAATTTACAATTCCCTTGTTTCCGTTCACCAATCCCGTACTTCTAAGAGTGCACCGCAGCCTTCTTCTTATCAGATGGTATCAAGAAAGCAGGGCAAATTCAGCAGAAATCAAGCCCACTGGCCCACCGCCAACATCACAGATGTATATAATGAGTCGTATCTCTCTCACCACCCGTAGAGTCATTGGGTCACGGTCCTCTGACCCAGACAATGGTTACTAAGAAAACTAGGAAAACCTATTTTTCTCCCGTAAAACTTTTACAACATCTCTTAAAGTTTCCTGGAATTCTTTTAACAAACAGACTTGTGGAAATTCCCAGAAATGACTTCTTAATTTTCTCAGTTAAAAAACTTCTTGTGATCAATTCTTACAACTAGATAACTAAATTCTACAATTTCCCACAGATGTGAAAAGGAAGAAATGAAGAATGGCTCCAACTTTTGTGGTTTTGCTAAATGAAAACTTAGTCCTAGCATAATCCAAGGTCAAGATAATAGAAGGAGGATTAAATTGAGAAAAAGGAGAAAGGGGTAATATTATGAGTTTGTGATAGAGTTTAAAGTAGTTGTGTGAGTCCAAACTGATGTACTTAATAAATAACTACATAGATGGATCCTGATTTCTACAGAGCTTGACTGTAAATAAGATATAGATAAAAGTAGAATGTTATCATCATGTACTATATACCTATATAGTTTATATATGTCTATATATAAGCATGATTATTATGTTCTATTTTTATTCAAGAGATGCAGGGACAAGGAGGGAGGGGAAGGAAAAGGGACAAAAAAAACCCCTAACAAATGGCATAAGTGTGCACCGACTCCCCATGATGAGTGTGGTCAATAAGTACTACAGAATTGTACCAATAGGAAGTAGACATTAATAGTAACTTGAACAAAGGTAGTGAATGAAAAGAAAGGGATAGATTTATTAAGTGAATTAAAGGAGGGCTTGATAATGTTAATATTAAGAGATTGGACAAAATTAAATAGCAGCACTCAAGACTGAGAATGAAGTATAATGAAGGCAAAACCAGTGGAATATATAGAATTTTCATTTAAGAGAAGTGAAAATTCATAAAGGAGTGAGTGGTCACTTACATATCACATAATTTTATGTAATAAGTGTTATCATTATAACACATGGCTAGGGCAAAAGTAGATTGCTTCAGATAGAATGAATAATGAAGAAAGAATCCTGTTAAGTAGGACATCTCTGAACTTAAGTCTAATTAAAGAAAAACACATGTTCAAAATTTGATGCGTTGTTGTCTAGGCAGTTAGGGGAAAGCAAGTGAGTTGAATTTAAAATAATAATACATGGTCAATATGCCTGGAACATGATAAGAAATACTTTTGGAGATAGGCACAGACAAGAGTGAATTTACAAGCCATGGAATTTCCTTATGCCATATATAATGGTTGGTGGTTGAAACATGTTGAGCAACAAACTATAATGATCTGACTTACATTTTCAAAAGAATGTCCTGTTTTTTACCTGAGGGGAAGACTAAGCTATGTGAAGAAGTATGAAGATACTTTGAGGGAGGAATCAAAGTAAGGATGATGATGGATAACTTAGGATGTTTGTGGCAAGGAGTTGAGAAGTGTTGGTCTTCAGAATCCATGATGAAGGCAGAAAATTTTAAAATTCTTGCTAATGTGGAGTTTATGAAAAGGAAGCAGTTATGATCAATGGTTAGTGGTGGCTTACATGTGGAAAACTAAGGGAAGAGCTAGTTGGTGGAGAGGAGGGATGAATATTTCTCCTTTGCTAAGTTGAATTTTCTGTTTTGTAAACAACCAAGTGGAACTATTTCACAGGGGGTGTGGTAATGTAAATGTGTGAATGAAAGGAAAATTTGGGGGTTGCTGGAGGCAAAGAATCTAAATTAGGTCATGCAGGGAGGTGTTAGAAAATAGAAGAGTGTACAGGCTAAGGCATACAGAATCTATAGTGAGAGTTTTAGAAGATGAGAGAGATCCTGGAAGTAGAAAACCGTTAGTGTGTTGTCTTGGTGACCAAATGAAGACAGCAAGCAGTAGGGAGCATGTACTGTTTTAAATGTTGCAAAAGATCAGAAAAGGGGAAGAGTTATATAGAAGTCTTCAATAAATTTGGAGAAGTCAGCAAGACATTTTCAGTGGGCAATGGGATAAGATATTAAATGTAGAATATTACTAATAAAAATATGGAATTGAAGAGAGCAGACACAGAAATCTCTTTTTGGTGGATTTTTTTGTAACAGAACATAAAAATGTGGAAAATCCTGTGAGGTCCAAGGAATGTCTTTTTTAATCAGAAAAGATAACAGAGCATGCTTATATGCTAATGGAGTTTTTGTGCAGAAGGATACATTGATGATGCAACTTCTAAGTTTTTGAGCAGACAAGGGAGAAAGATATTAGCTACAAGCAGAAGGATTGGCTTAGTTGTTAATTTAGTTGTTGGGAAATAGGATAAATTGAAAAAGCCATAATAGTATAGGAACATTTTGATGCTAGTTCTCTGCATGATCAACATGACCCTTACTTTCTTCTTTAGGTTTCTCCATATTTTCACTTTTTCTTTGAGTCACCATTGGTAAAGCATTAGCAGAAAAAAGTAACATACTGTAAATGTCAATCACTTCCTTTTCTGAGAAATTTTCATAAGTGTAGGGAGATGACACTATGAGAATATAGTACTCAAGATTTGTGAATACAATTTAGCCACACTAAATATGTCTCCTTTAAAATCAGTTAATCAACAGTTGTTTTTATTTCTTTCTTGTAGAATTCCTTTCTTTGTAGAGACAAAGAAACAATAGTGAATCCTATGATTAAATCATTTTGTGAAAAGTCTGGGTGTACTTTATTGTAAGCATACCTTTGTTCACCACACAATGGGGTTTTTATTTTCTCTCCAGGGAAATTGCAGCTTTAATGTTTGTGATGCAGATTCTATAGATTTGTGCCATAACAACTTGTCTCTTCACAGGCTGTACTTTTGAAGATGTGTTATTTAGCTTAATGGAAGAAAGTTAAATCTAAGAAATATGGTAACTATGAAAGAAATGGTAAGATTGCCAATCGAGGTAACATGCTGATTTTTGCTCAGTTTTTCATATCATGCCTTGAAGTATGTCTTGCATGTATAGATATTTTGTATATAAATTTTATGTTTTAAGGGTAAAGTTCTATGTTAACAAACATATAAGATTTTTTAATGGGTGTAAATTTGATGGAAAAGAATTTATCATTTAGTTTGGTACCAATAGGTACATCAAATCCAGTAAGTTCTCAGTCTCATTGAGGGAAGAAAAAGAGCTCTCGTCTCTGCTAAAGTACTTTTCAGTAAGGGGCCTAACCAGGAATTAACTGCCCACAGGAAAGTACCACCTATTCCCAACTCACACTTCAGTGAACAGTGTTCCTCTAGTACATTCTAAGTAAAATTCTGACTTGTGAAGAATAAATGGTCATCTGTTTATCAGATAAGAGGGTTCTTTACATTTTTTTTGTAGCTCTCCAAGAGTTTGATGATATTTTAGTTTTAATTGTATCTCTTTCTGAGGAATTAGAATTGTGTGTGAATGTGTTAATTTGTTTACTTCTATAAAAATATATTCTCAGTGACCAAGTTTTTAGCACCCAAGAAAGACATCCATTCAAGCTTCTTATTCAAAGTTTCTCTCCTCATTGGAAGATTTTTAAAGCACAGACAGAATTAAAATTAGATATCTCTGAGTTTTTGGAAATTTTATTAAAATAAAATTTAATAGGATAATAGCATGAGAAATTTAGATATTTTGAAGGGCCATGATAATGATATGATCTTTAATTCCACACATCTTTTCCCTAGCTCTTTTGTTAAACTTTTCCAAGTTCTATTTAGAGTAGTTCAGAAGCCAGATGCAGAGGGTTAGTGATTAGACAGAACATGAAAATGTGGAGGCAGAGTGTATATAAGTCTTTCAAAGTGCCTAGCAGTAAATTGAACTATGAAGCTTGGAAATAAAGAAGGCAGTGTGTTATATATTTATAAGTTTTTTATTAAATACAAATTTGATGGGAAAGAGTTTATTACTGTCATTTAGTTCAAAGCTAATGAGTAGTTAGATTCTTATTAAATGCCAAGAAAAAGTGTGTGAGGTCCATGTGATTCAGGGAACAAACTTCTTCCATCTACAATTCCACCACCTCTACTACATGGCTAATTTTTTTCTGATACTTTAAAAGAAGTTAAGCCATTTCATCTTTTTTGAATATGGAAGACAGTTGATCACATATACCTAGGATGATAACAAATAAGAAGGTGATAATATAGGACAGAGAAAAAATAAAATAAATAATAGCACAAAATACTTGCAAAGACAGAGGTTATGTATGGATCCAAGCCTCAGACAGGCAAAATGACTTGTACTTTAATAACAGGAAAAATAGAGGGCAAAATCTCTTACTCTAGGTTTTAAGACTATTAAGGAAGTTAAAGTCTTAGTGTTCTTTGCTAAGCAGTAAGCAAGGTAATCTAAATGGGATAAGGAGGTGGTGATGAGATATTTGAGACTAGTGCATGAGGTTTAAAATAATTGCCTTGGACAATGATAAAGTGAGATGACCAAGACATAAATGTTACCAGAAATGTTTGAGATGTCAAGTATTTTGTAGAAAATGACATGTTAGGCTACCAGAATAGGAGGTTCAAAAAGTGAAATACTGGAAACTTAAATCTTTTTTTTTTTTTTTGGTACCAGGGATCGAACTCAGGTCCTTATGCTTGCAAGGTAGGCAGCAGAACCACTGAGCTAAATGCCCAGCCTTGGAAACTTAAATCTTTTAGAGACAGAACACTTCTAAAGATGATAAGATTCAGAGTGTAACCCTAAGAAAAGGTTACAGAAATGTAAGAAAAAATGCTGAAATGTAAGATATGTCATTAAGGATAAGGAGATAAAGAAACAGACAAGTTTATTCACAATGACTTTGAAAGTACCATTGATATTGCTATTGCAGTTTGTCCAAACATATTTGTGATTTGAGTAAGTGGTAATCAGCCTCAAAATGGTTCCAGTGATTCCCATTCTTGAGCTTTTCCTCATGATCCCTTGTATGGTCGTCTCCCACATTAAGTACAAAGGATATTTGTAACTTCTACAGTATTGTAGAAGTGACAGAAATAAGTAATATACACATCTTTCAAGGAGATTGCCAAGAAGACAAAAATTGGAGATAGTACAGGAGCTTGAGCCCCAAGAGATTCCAAGTATATGACTTCTGAAGCTTGATTCTCAAGACACTTTTTTTCTTTTAGATGAATTACTCTAAAGGAATCTACTTTGTGAGGACAAGCAGGCAGCACTATGGAGAGGTCGACATAGCAAGGAACTGAGGGGTTTTATTAAAGCCAGCACTAACTTTTCAACCAGGGGATTGAGGTAACAGAATTGGATTATTCAGCTAGCTGAACCTTTTGTTCACTGCACTCCTGGCCAACATCTTCACTACAAACTCACAAGACCCTAAGCCAAAATTATCCAGCCAAGCCACTGCTGGATTCCTGTACCATAGGACTGACTATGTGATAAATAGTTGCTTATTTTTTATGTTAAACCACTAAGCTTTCAGGTGTTTTGTTATATAGTTATGGATAAATTTACAAATATTTTATTGGTGGATAAAAAAGAATACAATTGATCAAAGGGATTTCAACTTCCATAAATAACTTTCACTTTCTAAAATCTATGAAAGTTCCATCTGAAGTGCCTAGATGAAGAGGATTGTCATGTCAGGTGGTGTCAGTGTTTATGAATCTGTAAATCTGGTAAATGGTGAAGGAAGAATTTTTGTTTCAATGGCTTGAAGTTTTTTACAGGTTTAAATGATTATATTGTTATGATCTATGACGCAGGGCTACACACTAGTGATTACCTTTTGTTCTACTGAAGTTGACAAAATTTTTTTTTCAATTTTAAAAATAACTTTATTGCCAAACACACACATATACAAAAAATTAAAACTATTCAAAGAAGAACAATGCAAGGGGAAAAAAACTACAATAATATTCAAATACAGTAGAACTCAACCAAAACAAAACTGAAAAGCGGTTAAACATTTTTCCATATAACTTAAAAAAGCATCTCAAGCATTAACAAGACACCAGAGGATGTGATTTGTTTCAGAAAGATCGCCAAAACCAACACTGAACAAATAATGATCTAGGAAAACACTCCAGTTAGTTGGCAGACTCCATATAAGCCAAACTTCTCTCTAATTTAAATTTCAATACAGTCATATGACACGTGATGGAAACACAAACCAAGAAATATGCTATTAGGCCATTTCATCCATGTGTATCCTTAATTACACTTCCAGTTTCTTACACTAGAGAAACTATTTGGTATTTACACATGTGAGTCCTATTTATTTCACTTAAGAGGATGGCCTCAATATGCATCCATTTAGCTATAAATATCTCTAGTTTCTCCTTCTTTATCACTGAGTAGTACTCCATTTTATGAGAAAAAGCACATCTTCTTTATCCAGTTTCCAGTTGATGGGCACTTGGACTATTTCCAAGCTTTCGCTATCACGAACTGTGCCGCTATAAACATGGGTGCACATATATTGATGTGGTATAATTCTTTTAATTCTTTTGGGAAGATACCCAGCAGGGGAATAGCTGGCTCAAATGGGACCTCTAGTCCTAGTTCTTTGAGGTATCTCCATACTGATTTACTCAGTGGTTGCACCAGTCTGCACTCCCACTAACAATGGAGAGGAGTTCCTTTCTCACCACACCTTCACCAGCATTTATTATTAGATGATTTCTTTTTTTCTTTTTTTGGTACCAGGGATCGAACTCGGGTCCTTGGGCTTTCGAGGGAGGTGGGAGAACCACTGAGCTAAATACCTGGCCTTTATTTTATTATTATTATTATTATTATTATTATTATTATTATTATTTGTGTGTGTGTGTGTGTGTGTGTGTGTGGTACCAGGGATTGAACTTGGGACCTAGCACTTTTGAGGCAGGTGGTGAAACTGCTGAGCTAAATCCCCGGCATATTAGATGATTTCTTAATAGCAGCCATTCTTTCTGGGGTGAGGTGGAATCTCAGTGTTGTTTTCATATGCATCTCTTAAATGACCAGCGATGTTGAACATTTTTTTGTATATTTATTTGCTGCTTTTACTTCTTTGTTTGAGAAATTTCTGCTCATTTCAGATGCCCATTTTTGAATTGGGTCTTTGAATTTGGGGGCTCTGATTTTTTTCAGTTCTTTATATATTCTAGGTAGTAGTCCTTTGTCTAAGGTACAGTTGCTGAAAATTTTTTCCCACACTGTAGGTTGTCTCTTAACTCAGTTGGTGGTTTCTCTTGCAGTGCAAAAGCTTTTCAATAAGATAAGATCCCAGTTGTTGACTATTTGCAAGTTCCCATGCCACTGAAGTTTTGTTCATAAAGTCTTTTCCTATGTCAATGTCTTCAAGAGTTCTACGTAACTTATCTTCCAGCAAATTTAGTGTTTCTGTCCTAATACTTAAAATCTTTAATCCACTTCAATCTTAAATTAGTGCATGGTGATAGGTATGGGTCTAGTTTTAATCCTTGGCAGGTTGAAATCCAGGTTTTCTTTGTATTACATAGGCTATCTTTCCTCCAATGAGGATGGTTGGCTCTTTTGCCAAAGATGAGGTGGCTGAGCATATCTGTAGTTGTTTCTGCATCTTCTAATCTAGTCCACTGATCCTCAGGTCTGTTTATTTGCCAATACCATGCTGTTTTTATCACAGTAGCTTTACAGTATAGTTTTAAGTTGGGAATTGAAATATCCCCAGCCATATCTCTGTTGCCTAAAATTTATTTTGCTATTCTAGGTCTCTTCTGATTCCAAATGAATTTTTGGATTGCTTTCTCTAGTTCTGTGAAATATATTGTTGGAATTTCAATTGGCATTGCATTAAACCTATATAATAGTTTTGGAAGTATGGCCATTTTCACTATATTGGTTCTTCCTATCCAGGAACAAGGGATGTCTTTCCATTTTCTTATATCCTACTCATTCTCCTTTTTCGGAGTGCTGTAATTTTCAGTGTAAAGGTCTTTTGCTTACTTTGTTATATTCGCTCCTAGATATTTCATTCTTTGGCTGCTATTGTAAAAGGAATTGTTTCCCTAATTTCTCTCTCAGTGAGTCTATTATTTGTATATAAAAAGGCTATTTTTTTTTTGAGTGTTGACCTTATATCCAGCTACTCTACTGAATCTGTCAATTGAGTCTAGAAGTCTTTTGGCAGAATATTTTGGGTCTTCTTTGTAAAGTATCATATCATCAGCAATTAATGACAGTTTAACTTCTTTTCCTATTTTTATTCCTTTTATTTCTTTCTCTTTTCTAATTGCTGTGGCAAATGTTCCCAGAACAATATTAAACAGGAGTGGTGATAGTGGGCATCCTTGTCTTGTTCCTGATTTTAGTGTGAAAGTTTTCAGTTTTTGACCATTTAGTATGATGTTGGCTGTTGGTTTTTCATATATAGCCTTAATCAAGTTGAGATAAAAACCTTCTATTCCAATTTTCCGTAGGGTTTTTATCATGAATGAGTGTTGGATTTTGTTGAATGCCTTTTCTGCATCTATTGAAATGTTCATATGTTTTTTGTCCTTGACTCTGTTAATATAGTGTATTACATTTATTGATTTATGAATATTGAACCATCCTTGCATCCCTGGGATGAATCTGACTTGGTCAGGGTGTATGATCTTCTTGATGACCTTTTGTATTCTGTTTGCCAGTATCTTGTTGAGGATTTTTGCATAAATATTCATGAGGGAAATGGCCTATAGTTCTCTTTTTTGGGTTGTGTCCTTCCCTGGTTTTAGAATCAAAGTAATACTTGCTTCCAGGAATGAATTTGGAAGCTTCACTTCCCTTTCAATTTCCTTGATGAGTTTATTTATTTATTTCTTTAAAGGAAAAGATTACCAATGTGACACACTGAGGTGATCTTTATTATGAAGTAGAATAATTTTCCATTAATTTGTATATATATATCTCATAGGACAACTTAGATTTACTGAAATAAGGAATCTAGTTTTATATCTTGATTATTTCAATACTACAGAATGTGCACCTATCCTACTAGCAAGAAAGAGTAGAATCCAAGTTACTCATCAAGTTAAAAACTTTTAGTTATTAGTCAGTTTTTCAAAAGAGAAAAATTATTTATGAATATTATTTGAAGATTTATTTAGACTGGTGTTTTCTGACTGGCTTGGAGTTTACAAATATTTTTAAAATTTAACAAATATTATATAGTTTCTCAATAAAATATACAGATACTCATAAAATTTAGATTCAAGTATCAGATTCCATCAACACTAAGTGGTCTATTGAAACTTTGCTTGAGACTGTAGCTTTAAATCTAATCTTGTGTTGAGCCAATGTTTTTCAAAACTGCCTTGGTTATTAGTGAAGAATGAAGTTTCTTGCCCTACCTGAGGCACATTGTATTAGAATCTTAAGAGGCCCTGGAAATAAATCTATATGTTGGACTCTAATCAAAGAGATCCTTATGATTAATAAAGTTTAGAAATATTAAGAGAGCCAGATTATTAAAGAAATTGGAATTCAGACTAAAATAATTCAAAAACTGATACAAATTATTTAAGTTTGTAAAATTACCAATAGTCAATTTAATAAAAATTTTAGGAAAATATTTGCATGTGTCTGTATGTGTAAGTTATTGAATATATTCTTTCATGCCAGATATGTTAAATAAAATATTCCAAAAACTTAGTTTATAAAACAAAATTTATTTTATTATATTTGTTAATTCTTAGAGACAGAAATTTGGATGAAGCAGTGGGACTGGTTTTCTACACTTAATATCTACTACAGTTGCAAAATCCTACATGATTAGAGTGATTAAAATGCTGACACCTAGAAAGATGTGGAGATTTCTTTCCTCATCTATATCTGTGATGTCTGGTTGTATATGTTTCAAAGAATAAGCTCTGCTGAAGTTATTGCCCTGACTGCTCAAATGGAACACTGCCATGGGGGGTGGTATTCCTTGAAGCATGGTGGTCTCATATTCCACAGGTGGGAGTATTCCAATGAACAGAACAGAACTTATTCTTACAAATCAGATATTATTATCTTTTAAATAAGGTATTGGGCATAAGTAATTTAGTAAGGTTCTGTCTATGTTCAGTGTTAGGAGAATTAGACATGGCCACTTGAGGGGAAGAAGGAACAAAATATAAGATAGATAATAGGGGACAGGTATATCGATCTTTCCCAATAGGAAGGAGACCAAGAGAGAGGAGGAGGAGAGTGGGGAGGGACATAAAAAGAATTAAGATATGTTATGTACATGTAACAACTGCCCATGATGAATGTAATCCCCATAATGTAATCATTATCTACTGCTATGTACTTTTATGTATTAATAAATTAAAAAATAACCAATTTGTGGCCATCTTGAAAACTAACAGTACAACATTTCCTTCTTTACAAAGATCTACATGAGAAACTCTTCTATTGGAAATAGAAATGTCTTTTATTCTTGCAAGCAGCTTAATATTTACTTATGAGTCATATAACTCTTCAATAGCTACCTTTGAAAAGGCTATCAGGCACACTTTTATTAAGTACATGGGAATTAATAGAATACATTTTATGCTAAATATTTCATAGGGTAACCAAAATCATTTTGGAACATGTTAGGTATAAGTATTTATATGAACAGATAAATAGATTTGCATATGAATAAAAAGGAGTAGTGGGATTGGTGAGGTGATAATTAATTGGAGATGACCTAACAAACAAGACGAATGCTGAGGAGAGCTTTCTGATCTGGGCATAATATTGAAATTTCTAATAAACTGAACAATGCAGAATTAAGTGAAGGTACTCAGTGGGAAAGTGGGAAAGAATTTTAGAGGGATCAGGAAATTTCTTTGTGGGTTATTAGAGTGGGAAAACTAGGGAGGTACAGAAGACAAAGTTAAGAGAAAGACCATAGATTGTAAGAAATAAAAACATTTACTGTAGGGATTATAATTTAGTTGTGTCAAATGCTGAAGTAACATCAGCATAGGAATTCAAAATTATCTATTTTATTTTTTGTTATGAGAAAGAATTTTTGATAGAGTAAAAGAGATTTGCCCTCCTGAATTAAACAGAAATTTGATAAAATTATTTAAAATCATGTTTATGAAGACTCTGGACTTTAGGCAAGGAGGAGCAGTGAGCAGTGAGAGATAAGAAACAATTCGAGATCAAAAGTAGACCCTGTTCTCTAGTTTTCTTAGGCTATTGTAAGGGAAGGAGGAACCAAGAAAAGTCTGATGAAGTCTTTGGATTGAGAAAGAATTACAATCTGGAGAGAATAAGGGGCGATGGTTTGTGGAAAAGAACATGAGAGGAGAAAATATCACACAGATAATTTTGGAGATTTACAAGTTATTGTCCTAACATTCAGCAGAAAACTAGCCAGAACATGAGAAAATTGCTTGAAGGTAGGTAGTTAATTCTGAAAAAGTTAAAATAAACATCTGGAGAGCAAATGCTTGAGAAGTGTCTTACTTCTCACTGTCCAGATTAGAGTCTCATAATTCATGCAGCATTGGTTAGAATATGCAGTATGGTCCTACTTAGCATCAGGGATGATTTAGCCTTAGAGTAAGTAATGCCTATGTTGGGCCTCACAAATCTAGAAACAGAAGACCATATGATGTCAAAATAGTACCTAAAATCTAGAAACAGAAGACCATATGATGTCAAAATATTCTCAAGCCACTAACCTATTTCCCAGGGTAAATCTCAACCACATTTATAGAAGTTCAAAAATATACAGCCCCCAACATAAGAGAATTCACAATAGCCAACATCCAATAGAAATTACCAGGTATGCAAACAAACAGGAAAATACAAGCTATAGTGAAGAGAATATTATGCTCAAATTAATCCAAAACTGATTCTGATGGTAGAATTAGCAGGCAAGAATATTAAGACGGTATTAAAACTGTGTTCTAATTTTACAAAGAAAAGATAAAATACAAAGAAATATAAACACAAATTGAAGTTTAAAATATGGAAACTATAATATTGCAGATGAAACATCTACTAAATAGGTTTAATAGTGTATTTGACAAAGTAGAAGAAAGATTAATGATCTTGAAGATATAATAATAGGAACTATCCAAAATTGAACACATAAAAGGAAAATAATAAATTAAAAATGTAAAGGGATCACTGAAATAAAAAATATAGAAATATTGTTAAGAAAAAATGGAGATAAAACTGAATAAGACACATACATATACATGCAAATTAAAGTCAGAAGAAGCAAAAAAGCAAAACAGAACAGATGAGAAACATTTAAAAATATCAATTGACAACTTAACAATATTAATCATTTGAAATGTTAAATGATCTAAACTTTCCAGTCAAAAGACAGAAATTGTTAGCTGGATATAAAATAACACATAACTATGTGCTTCTTTTGAGAAACTCATTTTATATACATAGAAAAAGAAAAATAATTTGAGAAGCAAAGTCATGTCATGCTGCCGTGAATCCAAAGAACAGTGAAATCATCATATTATTGTTATCCAATGAGGATTTCAGAGAAAGTAACATCACTGTTATGGGGTTTTGGAGTGCTAGAGTCTCCTTCAAGAGATGGTTTCTAGGTTTTTTTTCTGTTTTGAGTAAAGAATTGGTCAAGACATGCACAAACGGTAGCAAAGTTTTATTAAAGGTAGGAAAAGAAACAGTCACTGCAGAGCAAGTTTGGGCCAAGTAAAAGTAGGAAAAGAAGTATACTATACACTGAGAGGGTGACCCACCATGGGAGAGAGAATAGTGGCAAAAACTCAGTGGATATTGTCCTTTTTGTATCACCCATTCCTCAGGCTGAAGTTAGGTCTAGGCTGTCCTATGGAAAGCCTGCTGGAGTCCTCACAAGAAGTCCACATGCAGGCCCTTGGGAACTGTTCTGCTCATGTGTCCTGGGATTTTGAAATTAACAAGTCACACCTACCTCACCCCACCACTTTGCTACATGCTAACCTCCTGTCTCATTGCTTCTGATATGAAGTTGCATTTCATAATTATAAGTGGTTAAGTTCATCAAGTGGTATAAAACTTCTAAATACATGAGGAGAAAATTGGTAGATAATTCCCTGATTAAAGAAAATCAGAGCAGTATAGAATACATGAAAACCACTATTAATTAAATTGACCTAATTGATAATTTTAGTATATTCTTGTCCAAAAATAGCAGAATATATAGTCTGTATAAATGCACATGGTGTTACTAACATACAATGTCTCAATAAATGTAATAAATTTAAGTAATGTGGAACATGATTTCTCACCACAATGAAACTTAATTAGAATTTAAAAACAGAATTACACCTGGAAAATTTCCACATTCTTAAAAACTAAACAACATATTTCCAAATCAATGGTAGATCAGAGAATAAGTAAGAAGTGAATGAAAATGAAATCACAGCTTATTATGATTTCTTGGAAGCCACTAGAATAGATGAGAAATTTATAGCATTAAAAATTACATAAGGAAAGAAATGATTGAATAAGTGAGATCCACTTCTATCTTAGAAAACTGGGGTGAAAAAGCAAATTAAATTCAATGTAGTAAAGAACTAATAAAGATCAGAATCATAACTAATGAAGTAAGCAAAGAAAAATCAATAAAATCACAACCTGATATTTGAGAAAATATTCTTACACCTTTGATGGATATGCAAAATGGCAGAACAACTTTAGAAAACAGTTTGGCTACTCATTTAATCCTGACAGTGTAGAGAAAGCAACATTAGTAGAGCTTCATGCTACACAGAGCTTCATGCTACAAATTAAGTCAGAGCACTGGCAAAAACATTGTGGAGATACCAACCATTGTAGTACACTGGAATGAGACAGTGATACAGTGAAATACAGAAAATGAGAAACTGAGAATAACAGAAATTCCATATAATCCCAGGCATTCGCCCAGCTTAAATCTGGAGATCTTATTGTTCACAATGTGGCAGAAAAATATCTATTCCTGCCAGGACATAGACCAGAATCTGTCATATTAGTAAACAATCTCCCAAGTTATCAGAGAAGTTCCAAGTCCAAATCCAGAGAATTAGCTACACTGTGCAGTGTAAAAACTATCTGAAAAAGAAGTCAATGCAGTGGCTGCAGGTGGATTGTAAAGCATGGTTGAGCTGAAATATCACCCTTTTCTTCTTTCATATTTAAAAAAAATTTGATCTTAAATTCCTTGGACTTAACTAGTTATCAGGTCCTTTGAGAAGAAAAAATATTTACAATATAGGAATAATTTAGGAAAAACAAAGTTTCAAATTATTTGTGTAAAACTCTCTGTCAGATGATTGTGCTTAGGCTGCCTGAATGCCCAGATTACAAGAACTTGATAATAGGAAGATGTTTTGTTTTGGTATGCAACTCCGTCATTGGCCAACACAACATTCAGCTGGACTTCACAAGACAAATGTTATCAAGGTCCTTATTCAAAGATGCCATAATCCATCCCCCGAGACAGACCTAAGGCTGCAGTGGTAGCAGTGAGCTTGCTCTGGCAGCAGGCTTTCTGCCCAAGTCACACATAGTCAGAGAAGCCCATGTTCCCTTTGGTGCATTTTCATAATGGTTTCTGGGTTTTGTGGCATCAGAGAAACCTTTTAAGATCTTCAAGTCCCATCATAGAAAATGCAAACGCAGACTTGCTTGGTTGAGAGTTCAGGGGATTTTGATTGTTCCTCCTTGTTAAGGGATTGCTTCTGTCTGCTGACAAGACCTCACCAAAAGATCTGGCCTCATACTGTCATCGGACAAAATATCACTGTATTGTTTGTTCTGTATTAAGGTATTGTATTTTGCTTCTGAAACACCCACTCACTTTGCTATAGCCATGCAACATGAAAGGAGATGACACTGATTTTATGTGTTATGAAATTGGAAAAGTATTTAATAAAACCTGTTAATTTTTATATTGAAAATAAAAATGTTTCTACAGATATTAATGTTAACAAGACAAAAATATTTTATTTTGTACTATATCAGGTAATGACAAAATAATTTCACAGAATATGGACTATTTTTATAATTAGCTCAATAACTTTGTAGAGTGAGTAAAGCTATAAAATAAAATAGACGTTTTAGTCAACATGCTGGTTTATGTGTTTATTTATAGAAATAGATAGCAATAGTGATTCCATATTTCAAATATTTTTGCCAGCATAATAAAACAAAATAATTAAGCTTTCTTTTAAAAGGAAGAATGCAAATAGTTTTAGTATCCTCTTTCAAAGCCTGTTAAATAGAGCAGCGATATTTTAATTTCTTATTTTAGATAATTGCATTTTTTCATTCTCTACTCATGAAAATGTGAGTTTAACCAATAATATTCAAAAAAGGAAACTAATCAGCCTTATGGAGAAAGACAGCTTGTCATTCTCCACTTTCCATATCTACATTAATCTGTTTTTAATTTTGTATAGTTTTTCTATTTATCCAGGAAATGAGGTTTGCTTTATTTTTATAAACTTATGAAAGAATTGTAATTATGTTCACATGGCAGATAGTAAAGTTGCAAGTTGTATACAGCAAGAAAGCTCTCAAATATGGGAAAACTCCATCCGGTATGCTGTAGGGTGACTATATATATGTTTGTTTTATTGTTTTTAATTTGCATATCTTCTGTCTGTCCGTAAATTAAATGTAGGATCTTAATAATACCCCTTGAAACTCAAAGCCAAGATTTTGCTGTGCCAGAAAGTTTCTGAATAAGACATCAAGTTTCTAGCCATCAGAGGATAATTTATTGATACTTGTCAAAAGAAAGTATCAGTCTAACAGAAATCAAGACAAAAGGAATGCCTGATGAATTTTCTTTGAAGTGCCTTTTATAAAAGTCCTTGGTAATACATATTGATGAACTCCAAATTGTCTTGCCTGAAGGGAAAAGAAAGTAGACTGCTTTACACTGTCTTATAAATATTCATCAAAAGAACAAGACTTATGTTTCCAGGCATGAGGTGAATGATTACGGATGTATGATTGCCTTGGAATCTGAATAATTAGGTAAAACAGCCATTGACAGAGAATTTTAAACTTGGTATGTTTCCTTCCCTTCATTTGGAGTTAGAGACAAAGCTTCTTGTACCAAATGGACATAGTTTTAGATGGTGATGTATTATACTATGAAGCTGTAGTTATAAGTTGCTTCAATTTTTAGTTTTTTTGCTTTCTTAGCTCAAAATTAAAACAAAAATAATTGTCTTTGATTATTTCATTTTTGGTTGATTATTACATGGTATTTTATTTGTTCTAATGAAACAGTATCATTCTTACTAAAGATGATTTGCTAAGATCTGTGTGTTAATTAAGAATGAAAGTCTGCCAAGGGATAGAATGGCACAATTCAAATGGCCAGAAAGACCAGTTTTATGTTATTAATTTTATATGATATCATTATCATTTTGCTTACTCATTTTGGAATGGATAATTATATATTTCTTTTGCTCATTGAATACATATGATTAAATATCTTATTTGGCTTAATGGGCATACAATATTTGATACATGGAAGATAAGCAATGTTTGTATTGAAAATCAGATACTATCTGTCATTGTCAAAATGGCTGCACATTTTTCATGATCCTTGTTTCATAAGATATCCGCTGATCAGTATAGAGAAATATAATTCATTTTCAGGAAATTTTTTTCTTTCTTTTAAATGTTTAACTGCATGTAAGTGTTATCACTTACATGCAATTGAGCAAATACCCTCTTTGAAGCAAAATAGTTGCTCTTCTTAAGTAAGTGAAAGTATCAATGTTGAATGAAAGACATATTTGGCCAGTGTTTAAAGAAAGCAGAAATTAGCCCCTATGTCCCCTTTTCAGCCAAAGGAACACTCTCTGTCTACCAGTTGATACACATAGGGGGCTCCAAAAGTAGGAAAGTAGAGCTTAATGTAGTATCTGTCCAGAAGTAAAACGCAATAGAACAAACACAAAAAAATAAGAAAATAATTTACAGATTTATTCTTTTAGAAAATGTTTCAATGTTATCTAAAATCTGCTCCTTTTATGTAAGATTTTACTAGTTCATAAATCCTCATCAGAAATATACAGAATTTTGAAATCCTTCACAGTGCGGAGCTGTGATGAATGCGGAGTTTGACACTGAGGAGGAGGACCTTAACATTCTTAAAAAAATTGGATATTTTGGTAAGTAAAGTTGAATTTTTTCACAAGCAAAGAAATCATCTTGAACTTTCTATACTTTTTTCCAATCTTGATGTTTGTTTAATGTGCTGTATAATTCATCTCATTTGGAATTTACGAAAAATAGTTTGGAAAAAAACTCACATAAGGCATATGGTGTCAGCAGTCTGGAACACTTAAATCGATCATACAGAACACCTAGATGAATTCAATATGGAATAGAAAGAAACCAAGAAGAGCCTGTAAACTGAAGTGTCAGTATCGCTGAGGAAATCTATTATTTTTCTTTCATTTCTGAGAACCCACCAATGAGAATCATGCGACATATCCATGATACCACTTTTAGACCATTTTCTCCAGTCTCCAAGAACAGATCTCCATTTTAAATGCATATAAGCTACTACAGGATAATGCAAAGGATAGAAAAGGTGAACAGACAGTAAAATATTTAAAATTTTGTTTTATTTGCTGCATTAAACCGAACCTATGTAATGTCAAAAACAGCTTCATGGTATGCAATGAATGGAACATGAAAGTATCGTAGTTGAAATATTTGAAATGTCTAGAGAACTATAAGGGAAAGGCTACAATCTAAAAACAATGGCTCCAATTAATATTTAGAAAATATGGTGACTACATAGCGCTCACTAAAACACAGCTCTGTTTGGCTTTCTATTCGGACACTATGGCTGTCCAGAGAATATTGTTTTAAGAGAAAGACAGACCTTACAGTTGTCACTGGGAATTCACATGAAGAAAGGAAAGTGGCTGAGCTTGTTTAATTTACAAAAAAAAAAAAAAATCTCCCTAGTAGTGATGAAAAGGATTCATATTCTGCTGAGGAGCTCATTGATGAAAACAATGAGCATTAAATATACTCAAGTGATTGGGGCTTTTGTGTGGGTGAGGAGGGTACAAAAGAAGTTTGCATTCATAAAAGGAAAAGCAAAGATCACCTAAAGCATGGAAAAAAGTTCACACCGACCTATGTCAATTAATTCCAATAAATACAAACGGAAGGACAGTACATTTTCATTTATTTATCATGGAAGAAAAGAATGTTAAAATCTTCTTGCTGGCATGTTTATTGTACCTAGACACTAGTATTTCAGAGTGAAAATTACTTAATTTTTCAGTAAGTTCAAAAAACCCTTAATAGAAAACAAAAAGATTACTATTTGACCAAGAGTCCACTACTAGATATTTATCAAAAGAAAAAGAATAGAAAATTGTGTCAGAGTAAATATGTAAGATACCAAATAGTTTCTCTAGTGTGAGAAACTGAAAGTGTAAATAAGGACTAAAAGGTATAACAGATAATGTAAAATAGGAAGAAAAGGGGAAAAGGGGAAGGGGAAGTGGGAGGGGTAGGGGAAAAGAAAGAAGGAAATTAATATGAGAAAAAGAAAAAATGGAAACAAAGTCTTTGTAAATAGGGAGGGATGGAGAGGTTGAAGGGAGGGCAGGGGAATGGGGAAAAAATAAGAACCAAGATGAATTACGTAAAGGTAAAATTTCCAATGATGAATGTCATTATAGTGTATATCTTAAATGTACCAATATAATTAATAAAAAAGAATGCTCATGCAGCATTTTATAGAAAATATTATGACTCAAGTGATTAAGAGTGGGATACTGATTAAATATATTATGTTAATTCCATAGGACTGTAATATTTAACCATTAAGAATATTCAAAGAGTCTTATTTAACATGTATTTAGTGAGAAGAGGATATATATGTGTTTGCATAACACTATATACTTATCTATCATGTACCATATGTTAACCTATATTATATAAATGGTATTATGAGCTGACTCAACCCCCACCACCACCAAATTCATATATTGGTGATCTGTCACTAAAACATCTTTAAAAGATCTTGAAGGATAGTTTTTAAAGACTTCTTTAGAAAGGTAATTAAGGTCAAATACATTCATATAGAATGGCCATAAAGCAAAAGGACTGGTGTGTTAGGAGAAGAGATTAGGACACACACAAGTACCCCCACATGGAGAGAACAAATGCATGAAGACAGGGAAAGGGCAGCCATCTTCAAATCAAGGAGAGAAGATTCAGAAGAAACCAATTTGTTGAGACCTTGACCTCAGGTTTCCATTCTCCAGAGCTGTGAGAAAATTTTCTATTGTTTAATCTACTCAGTCTGTGGTACTTTGTTGTAGCAGTCTAGGAAACTAATATAGATATTTTTCTTGATTTTTTTCTATTGGTATATTTGTTTTCTACTTTTTCTAATGTAAACATATACTTTTTATATAACTTAAGAACACAGGAAACAGAAAAGAAATGAAGGGTTGGGGATTTAGCTCAGCGGCACTGTGCCTACCTTGCAAGCATAAGGTCCTGAGTGATTCCTGGTACCAAAAAAAAGGAAAAAAAGAAATGAAAAATACCAGGGTATATTAACTGTGAAACACTCTATACTTTGGGATGATTTCCTCTAAGAAGTCTATTAAGAATTAATCGTTAAATACTAACATATATCCAATTGTTCATAGACAATCTTGCCCAGATGCAACATTCCTAAGACTTTTTGCCAACCTTTTAATTTTTTCTTTCAAATAGAATCAAATAAATTCTCAATTCAAATAATTTTAATCATAATAACCACATCAGAACTTATTAGCTAAAAAGAAGGGGGGTAATATTTTGTTTGAAAGATCTTGTTTCTAGTCAACCATGACTGTGTGTTCTAGAACATTATATACCCATAGTACCTAGCACAATTCTAGACATGATATAATTGTTCACTGATTTATTTAAAAATGAGAGTGAATAATAGCTTCTTAATATTTTACTTTGCTTCAGTACTTAATTAATTGATGGATGTGGCAATTGTAGTAAGATATACCTAGAAATCATCAGGTTGTTCATTGTAAGCAGCTACCTATGAAAACAGAATCAAGGATATGTCAGTTTTTTCTTTAACAATGAATAAAACTGAGAGAATATTGAGTAAGAGAATTTGCCCTGGAAATGTCAATATCAGGATTGTGATAGATAAGAGGACACAGAATTGACAGTCAGATTGTATTGAGTATGGTTATTTATCAAAACTTTGGATGGCCTTGCACATAGAATATTTTGATACAGTAAGATTTTATGATAATCTCTTTTTCTGAATCTAACATATTCTCTAAAATTCTCATATGCATGTTAAGATTTAAAAGAAATGTAGATTCATTTTAAAGGAGAAATTTGTAAAATTGAAAATGAATTTAAAATTTAAACATTCTAAATGTTCAGAAAATCTTTGAAGTCCTAAACTTTTTAAAGAAATATTTTGAAGTACATAATAAAAAATAGTTTTCTTGATATTTAATTGTTAAATTTAACTTAAGGTGCTTGATAAGTATGTAATTGATTAGGACCTATTAGCTTTCTGAGTGGATATTGTATAATTGCATTAGATAACTGTGTAGACTATGAATATATTATATGGGAATGTTAAACTTTGTGAAAACTTACTTCTATGAGAAACTAATGCAAAACACTGTACTCTGTATATATAGTGGAAACACGTGTCATCTCATTGGAGTACCAGACTCTCCAATCTTATTTGTTTTTCAAAACTGCAACCAACACTTACTGTATCATTATGAGAAGAAGGTAAGAATTTGTGTTCCTTTTGGAGAAAATAAATGTAGAGAAATGTATGTAGTCACATCATAGGTAAGGTGTACATCAATCAAAACTACATTCCCTTGATATAGCACAGAGGACTGAGAAGTTGCTGTGTGTGCCCTGCTTGTCTATTGTTTCATAATGATTTTTCCTGGCCACACCTCTACCAAAGACCTGCACTGATTATCTTTACTCCTGCATCTTTCGGCTTACGGGGAGCACTTTTGACCTTGTTTTCTAACTCTCCAAATATCCCTCTACTGATTTTACTCTTCTACCATCAGCTTGGCAGATTTTTAGCCACTCACAAACATTAAATTTTTGGAATTCACAAAAACCAAAAGCTTTATGCTGCAAGTGTTGTAAAGAATGTTAGAAATATAATAGATTGAGAAAAACTGCAATGCTTTGACTCCATCAGTAAATCATAAAAAAGTTCTCCACATCCTAAATATGACGTTCTAGAAGCTTTGGTGCAGGAGCAGGTTTAGTGATTTCAAATATATATAAGTGCTAAAATTCATATAAAAGTTTGCATGAAAGCATCATTATTTACATTTAATAAACAGTTGTTGGTTTTTATAATTTAAAGGAAAATTTTTACATTAACTGCTGGCTTTAAATCTTGCTAGTTGAAGATGCTTAATATTAAAAGAAGATTTAAAATTAAAACCATTTTATTTAAAATTCAAAAGTCTAAAACCATAATAGTTATATCTAATTAAGCTTTGAAATGAGATTTTAAATAAGCTTTCAGTATTACACATTTGAAATTATTAAAGTATAAGACTGCTCCAAGACTTAGTACATTTTGGGTTTTAAAATTCTGCATTAAAATTGATTTCTGTAAAAATCTAAACAAAGATCATTTTGTGTTCCACTGTCCTTAAAAAATTGCTAAAATTTATCTTGCAAGACTATCCTCAATTATCCAGAATTTGAATATGAAAGAGTTAAAGGGAGCAGCCTCAGATGACTGAGCTGGTTTATGAAGGGAAAGATTCCATTGGCTGTCACTCAGTTCATGTTCTCATTACCTATGTAAAATAAGTCAATAAAATTATAGACTTAGTATTGTTATATTGGTGCCTATCATAAGTACTGTCTTCTTTGACCAATGTTGCCCAATCTATAAATCTCTGCTCCCATTAACAGCAGCAGCAGCCACTTCCTTTGTGTAAAACCTGGATCTTGCTTGGATTGTAGTGAGCATCTGTCTCAAGGGCAGAATCCCCCTTGGTCTGAGAAAGGACCACTGCAAAGGCCTTGTGTTCTAGAAGCCTGTTCTGTCCCTTCCTCACTTGTCGTTCCACAGAAAAGGGAAGCTGGGAAGATGCTCCTGGAGAAAGAAGGATGATTTGTGATACCACAATTTGTACTCAGCACAAAGTAGGTGACTGATAAATGATGAATTTCAAAGGAAAAACAATTGTTCACTTTCCTTGTTAAACTTTTGGATCCACAACAAAATTAATTGTGATTCTAATCATAAGTTATTTTTTGACTTCCATGTTTGAATGCTTTCCTGGTTTATCTATGGTGTTTAATTTGAAAATGTCATATAGCATATAATTCTCACAGATATTTCACCTCATCCATAAATTTTTCTTATATAGAGATTACTTGTACCCTTCTTCTTGTTTATATAATTCAATAAATAGTTATTTTCCTCCTTTTATCTATTTTGAAAGAAAAGAAGAAAATAATCCTTGTCTTTGGAAAATAGTTAAATTGTAGTTGCCTACTAGCAAGGACCTATAGAGAACAGTGTAAAACATGCAAGGGAAGAATGAGGCTGAAAGATACATACAAGAATAAATACAATTATATATTAAATATGAAAAATGCATTGACTAAATAAATAAAATACCTGGAAAAACATGTTTTGTTAGTTCATCATAGAACATATGAATTTTCCAAAACTCTGAATGATCAATTATCAAAAGTCTCGGTTGTTCATTTGTATAACTTAGTTTCACTCTTTCCTCAATTACTACATTTACACCAAGTCAATCTTTCTTTTATAATACTTCAAATATTCATTACAAATATTTGAGAACTTCCTACTCTTTTTCAATTATTGTACTTAGTCTGGTCTTTATTAAGTTCTGTCTCATGCTCTGCAAATTTTCCCACCAGCACGTACTAATTATACTGAGAATTGGGCTGCAATTCCTTCTTCTTCACATTTTAGTAGATGGATGATGAAGGGATTTCAACCAAGCCCTGGTTCATTTCCCCTTTTGGCTCAACTTAGAGGACATACTTAGCATGACCAATGCCTTAGATTCAATCACCAAAGGGAGTGGGGAGTGGAGACCGAGATCTTATTTATCCAAGTGTATGTTGAATAAATAAGATCCCAAATCTCTATTCCAGAGCTACTCTGTTCAGTCTAATGTTAATGGTCTCCAGGGAGGAGATTGTATTTTCCTAAAAGAAGTGCTTTTTTCATCCCACCTTTCCTGTCATAAAATAAAGTTCCACATAGAGAGAAATTTAGACACTCTGGCCTCTGAGAAATCATGAAAAACACAAAACAAAACCTTTGTTCAGTTTTTAAATTTTCACTGCTTAGTTTTGTAGCCCTCTGTGCAACCTTTTGAATTCTTCCCTTCCTCTATATTCAGTGTTCCTTTGTTTGGAGGCAAGAGCAGATATGGTACTGTACAGTCTGAAGTCTTTGAATACTGGAAAGGAGTTTTATGCATCTCTTCTTACCTCTCAGAATCCCTGTGCCATGTTCTGGTGGCATAGATTTCTCCAAGGAGCTTCCCACTTTTAGAAATATATAGACAAAAAGGAGGTTTCAATCCATGTTCATTATATGTCTAAATTAAAGGTCTACATGGAACTGCCTTCTTTAAGTTTGGTAGAAAATTTTTAAAAAGTAAATTATCCTTTACCCTATTCAAAATGCACCTTGCACATTGCCATTGATATTAAAAAGCTAAGGTTTAAATCTATTGGATTGACCTTAATCTACTTGCATGGTGCAGTAGATTGAAATCTGCTAGATTTCAGCAAGTTCCCTATAAATAGTATATATAAGTGTACTATACAACCACTCATTTAAAAAATGAGGCAATATTGAAACTATAAAGGAAAGATGACAGAATTCTACTTAGTGAAGGATGTGAATTGTCCTGAGAACTTCAGTCCTTTTCTTTGAAGAATGGAAAACTGAAAGAAATATAAAATTATGAAGTGAGGAATCTCTGATAAATTTGAAAAGAAGAAAAGCAAAATCTATCCTGAAGATTGGTAAGGAAAGTAAAGCTGAACATTATTTACTCCAAAACCAAATTACATTTTTAGATAGCTGTTAGGTAATGTTAACATAACAAAAGTGCCATGCTTGGTGGTGCATACTTGGAATCCCAGCACTAGGAAGGCTGAGGCAAGAGGATCATTGTAAATTGGGCTAAATAGTGAATTCAAGACCAGCTTGAACTACATAGTGAGACATTAAAACAAACAAACAAACAAATAAATGAAAGCAGAAAGCTAAAAAAGTAAAAAATGTATAGATATCATTTCATAATTATTAGATCCAGAAGGAAGCAGGTAAAAAAGTTATAAGGAAATAAAATGTTTAATAGTTAATACAATTGTTTATTAGAATTACTCAATAGTTTAAATGAAAGAAAAAATATGCAGACAGTTTGGAGAGTAACATTGAACTATTTCATCAAAAGAACTAAAACAAACAAACAAAAAACAACCCAATAGGTTAAAATGGAAAAGAGAACTGAAAAGAAAAAATAATGAAGATAAACTTCCAAAAATAATAGGTACAGTAAAATCCAATCTATTCAGAATAAAAACTGATGAAAATAGATATGAAAAGACATTACTTTAAACTGATAAAAGCCAGGGCTGGGGATTTAGCTCAGTGGTTCCACCACCTGCCTCACAAGTGCAAGATCCTGAGTTTGACCCCCGGTACCAAAAAAAAAAAAACCCAGAAAAAAAGAAAGTATATTGGGGCCGGGGATTTAGCTCAGTGGTTCTGCTGCCTGCCTCACAAGCGCAAGATCTTGAGTTCGATCCCAGGTACCAAAAAAAAAAAGTTGCACTAAACTGATAAAAGCCATTTTGACAATCACAATGCCAATGTTATTCTAAATTGGGAACAAATGAAAAATTCCCTCTTAAATCAGGAACAAGACAAGGATGTTCATTTTCATCACACTTGTTCAGTGTAATACTCAAAATTTTAGCCAGTGCAATGAGACAAGAAAAAGAAAGAAAAAAAGAAAGAAAGCAAAATAGAAATAGGAAAGGAATAAGTGAAATAATCATCATTCAAAGATGACATGTTCTTTTATGTAGAAGTCCAAAAAAAAAAAAAAGCTCTATAATAAGACTCTTGGAAGTAATACATAAATTCAGCAATGTGTCAGGATAAAATATTAATACACACCCACACACAAATAGCATTTGTGTACACCAACAATGAACACAAAGAAAAATTAGGACAACTATCTCATTCACTTTAGCATCAAGAAAATTAAATACCTAGCTAAAAAAGTGACCTCTATAGTGAAAACTATATTACTCTGAAAAAGAAGATTGAAGAAGTAAAGGAAACATATCGTTTGTTTCTGGATAGGCAGAACTAATATCATCAAAATGGAATTTTGCCAAAAATGAATATGGACTTAATACAATATCTATTGAAATATCATCACCATTCTTAAAAAAAAAAACTGGAAAAAATATTCAAAAATATATATGGAATGAAAGGAGACCCTCAATAGCCAAAGAAATCCTGAGTAACAAAAACAAAGCAAAAGCTTTTACTCGGCAAAGAAAACAATAGCATGAAAAAAATACCCTACAGAATAGGAAAAAACTTGTCAGCTCCCCCTTGGATAGAGGACTAATTTCTAGAATATATAAAGACCTCAAAAAATTAGTCACCCCAAAATAAAAGTTCCAATCAAAAATGGGCAACTGAAATGAATAAACTCTTTTCAAGATAAGTACAAATGGCAGTAAATACATGAAAATGTGTCAGCATTTTAGTCTTTATGGAATTACAAATAAAGTAACACTGAGATTCCATCACACTAAAGAGGATGGCTATACTATAGAGCTAAAAACAACTGTAGGTGATGTTTTTGGGGAAAAGGGAACCTTTCTACATTGTTAGTTGGAATGTAACCAAGTGCAACCACTGCAGAAATCTGTATGGAGATTTCTCAATAAAGTAAAAACAGAAATTCCACTTGATCCAACTATATATCTTCTGGGTATCTTCTGAGTTAACGACATCATATAACAGAGATATATGCATACACATATATAGCAACACAGTTCTTGATAGCTAAAATTTGAAAGTAGACTCTATTCTCATGAATAGAAGAATAAATTTGAGTCATTTGTAGAAAAAGCTAGAGGCATTTTGAGATCATAATGCTAAGTGAAATAAATCAGACACAGAAAGTTAAATATCATGATTTTTCTTATATGACAAAGCCAAAATACAAATAATTTAAAAAGTAAAATAAAAGAGATAATATGACAGAGAGAAGTAGACTTTGTGGACATCCAAAAAGGATCTGGGGATGGGGGATAGGGGAAATTCAACAGGGAAAGTGGAAATAAAATAATTAAGATGCAATATGATTATGTACTGATTTCCCAAAATAAATAAAATGATTGTATATTGCAAACCTATGCAAACAAGGAAATCCACTCTGAAAGGTATGGAATTGCTCAGGGATAAATTAAGTTGCCAAACATAAAAAATGACATTCATTTAGACACTAAAATGTACTTTTTATTTCATTCACATATTAATAAAATTATATTTTAAAATATGATGTATACATCTACAAAGTCACTTCATAGCAGTCATGACTATGTTTGCTATTATATATATATATATATTTGATTCAATTCCTTGGTTAGTGCTCTTCTCATGGCTCATAGATGACCACCCTCTTTCTGTGGCTCCACATCATGTGTAACAAGAAAAGATGTGAGTTTCTCATTCTCTACTTCAAAGGTCACTAAGCCCATCATAGGGATCACCCTTTCTGTCCCCACCTAAACTTAGTACCTTCCAACAGATCCTACATCCAAACATCTTCACATTGTGAGCAAGGAATGCAATATATGAATTTGGGGGTGAAAAACATTTAGTCTATAATAATTACATTATAAAATATGATTTAAATAGTCATGACAACTGAGCAAAGATGAATCATTATTACAAAGGAGAATATCATCTTATTAAAATTATAATAAGTGGTTTTAAGTATTAAATACAGTTAGAGATAAAAAACCCTCTAAATTACAATTGAAAATCTAGTTTTTATGACAAATAAGTGAAATAATGAGCTTCAAGAATAATATATTATATAAAATGATATTTTAATTGATATAAATGTGAAGACAGAATATTTGATATTAAGGACAAAATATAAATTATGATAAAGAACTCAAAGAAGCAAAAAAGAAAATAATAAAACAAAGCTGTCCAGCAGCTGTTAGATGACAAGAAGACCAATCTAAGGCTTATCAGAATTAAAGAAAAACTAGAAGATAGCACAGATATCTTCACTAACATGGGTACAGAAATCTGAGAAGAAAATTTCCCAAATATAAGAAAAGAGTTTAAAATACAAGTGAGTGATGCTTCTAGAACACCAAACAAATATTAGGAAAAAAGAAGCTCACCAAGGCATATCCTTATTAAATTACCAGATATCCAACAAAAAAAAAGTACAGAATTTTAGAAACAGCTAGAGGAAAACAAAAAATCACATATAAAAGTAAACCAATTAGAATCACAGCAGATATTACAACACAAACTCTAAAAGCCAGAAGAACTTGGAATGAAGTATTTTAAGCCTCAAAAACTAATGACTTCTTACTCAGATTAACTTATCCAGTAAAGATGTCCTTCAAAATAGATGAAGAAATAAGGTACTGGGATGAAAACAACCAACTCAAAAGATATATGAGTACTAAACAAGCTCTAGAGAAAACCTGAAGAATGTTCTTGGAATGGAATAGCACCACCCCTCCTTCCCTATAACTAGTGGCATGAGAAAGAGGGACATGGGACTCAAGTAGCTTTAAGGCACAGTGGAACAATGAATAAGAAGTCAGCATTCCCATCTTATTCTCAATGGGGTAAAGCAGAGTGAAACAGAGGAGGCTGTGCAAGGGCCTGGACAGGTCGGCTATACAGGGTAGCAGCCTTGGACTGTCACTGTCTGAGGGTGCCACAACAATCAGGAGAGTGATACAGAGACAAACACTGAAAGGAAATGTGGCTGGGTCTGCAAGGGACTTACAGAATGTTGCTGGGTGAAGATTCTGGTCTCAGCCCCCACATCCAGAGGCCAAGATCAACCCTACACTAATCCTACTGCAGACTTGGCAGGGTTACCCAGAACAGATTTGGGTTCTGACTTGGACACTATCACAGAACTGAGGGCACCAGAGGAATTTTATTGATTTTTCTTGTTGTTTGTTTGTTTCTTTGTTTTGAATTCCTTTTTCTGTCTGTTTTTCTCATGGTTTAGGTTTTTATTTTTATTGTTTCTTTTGTTTTGTTTGCCTTTTCTCTCTCTTTCCTCCACTGTCTTTCTTGATTTTTTTGACATCATGTGAGTGAACATTGTCTCTAGTCTTTCTAGTTCTCTTCAATATTCCTTTGCTTTCTCCTTCATTGTTTCTTTCCTATCCTCTTCTCCAGTTTCCTAAAGCTTGGATCATCATCCTTTGCCCTTCAGCCCTGCTTCTAATATCTTTTTCTCCATTTATCTCTCTATTTTTGCCCCTTGCTTCTTAAATCCTCTCCCACTCCCAGTAAAATAACTCTACTAAGGGGAATCTCACAGCATACTAATTCCTGGTTTATGTTGGATCTTGTTAAATAACTAGATATTGCTATCATGGTTAAAGGTACCAAATTAATAGTTACCACAATTTGTCAATTTCTAGGCTGTGGTTGATGCTATTTTTATTGCAAATTGTAGTACTTTAGCCAAGGAGTCATACTTGTTGTAATCAGTTGATCTCCATTATACGACAACTCTGTGATTGTCTGAGATCATAATCATCACTATAGTCCAGTACCAAAGGACTGAGTGTTGAGCCAAATAGATAGCAATTTCTCATTCCTAATAAATTAGGAAGGTAGGATCTTGGAACAGACACAAAAATCAAGAACCAATTACATCTAGAAGACATGTTTGAGGAATAGACATTTCCTAGGGGAGCCTTAATACTAGTGATCAAGCTATGTATTGTAAGTAATTTACAAGCATCAACACAAAAACAAATTAAAATGAAAATAAATAGAAAATGACAAGATTCAGAAGCAAAATGAAACTGCAGACCTCCAAGCCACCCAGGACAAGCTCAGGGGACAATGAGATAGAGGAAATCAAAAGCCACTCACTTGAATTATCTCTTGAATTATCTGAGATGGTAGCAGCAGAAGTAAAAAAAAAAGGGGGGGGGAGGATTGAGGCTACAGAGAAAGTCAGATCAGAATTAATCTCTCAGGTAAAAAAAGAGAGATGATAAAAATGAAGGACTTGTTCAGTGAATCTAGAGTAGACGCAGATAAAAATAGAAGAGCTTAGGAAAATGATGGAAATCATGAATGCACAGCATAGGAAAGAAATGGAATCCATAAAACATTCAAACAGATATTCAGGACATAACAATTTCATCAAAACTATAAACAGCCATTTGAACCATGGTGAAGACAGACTATTATATCTAAAAGATAGGATTGAGGTTAGCAATCACAAAAGGAAGTTTCTTTAAAAAAGCAGAAGACCTTGAAAAAACAATCCAGCAGCTGCAAGATGATGCAAAGAAGAACAAAACAAGATTGATTGGAGTCAATGAAAAGTAAGAGACAGCATATAAAAAAACTGTGCACAGAAGTAATGGCAGAAAACTTCTCAAGCATAGAAAAAAGAATTTGATGCACAGTTAAGTGAGGCATATAGAATTCCAGTTAGTCATGACCAAAATAAATCTACAACAAGGCATATAAAAGAGCCCAGAAATTCAGGACAAGAACAGAATATTAAAAGCTGATTAAAAAAAAAACCAACTCACCCATAAAGGAAAGCCCATAAGAATCTCAGATTTCTCAACACAAATTCTTAATAATGAGAGTTTGGACTGAAGTATTTCAAGTCTTGAAAGAATAAGCTCCAACCCACACTGATGTATGCTGCAAGTCTACCTTTCAAAATCAATGGAAAAATAAGATGCTTCCATGACAAAGAACAACTGAAGAAACTCATGACCATCAAACTAGTTCCACAAATTGTTCTGAAGGATATTTTAGAAAGAGATAAGGAAAACTGCAATCCCATTAACACCAATAGAAAAAAATCCACCAGGCAAAACAGGCAGTTAAACAGAGGGAAAAGACAGGGAGCCAAACAGGAAAAGTAGTATGACAAAGATAAGCCAATATATATCACTTATAACCATCAATGTTAATGGTCTCAGTTTACCAATAAAAAGAAGCATACTGGCAGAATGGATTAAGAAACAAGATTGAACAATATGCTATACACAAGAAACACATTTAGCTCAGAAAAAAATCAAAGTCTGAAAGTCAAAGGATGGAAAATAATACTGCATGCAACAGAACTCAGAAGAAAGCAGGGGTAGTTATTTTATTTACAGACAATGTGAACCTCAAGCCAAGACTGATTAAAAGAGGCAAAGAAGGTGACTACAAACTTATTAAAGAAAAACTCCAAGAAGAAGAGATAACAATCATAAATATATATGCACTAAATACTAGTGCACTCAACTATATAAAACAATATTAACAGACATGAAAATTCAAATAAGCACTAACACAATTGTAATGGTGGACCTCAATTGCCCACTGTCACAAATAAATCAACTAGACAAAAGCTCAACAAAGAAATGTCAGAACTGAACCAGACTTGTGAACAAATGGACTTAATAGTTGTCTACAGAATGTTCCATCCCACAACATCAGAATACACATTCTTCTCAGTCACATAAGGGATGTTCTCCAAAATAGACCATATAATAGTTCATAGAACATGCTTAAATAAATGTAAAGAAATTGAAATTATCCCATTCATATTATCAGACCATAATGCAATGAAATTGGAAATCAATGGCAAAAGAAACCGCAAAAAACATGCAAACACATTGAAATTAAATAACACATTCCTGAATGGGTCACAGATGAAATTAGAGAAGAAATTAGACAATTTCTACAATTAAATGATAATGTCAATACAATATACCAGAACTTATGGGATGCAATGAAAACAGTCTTATCAGGGAAATTTATAACAGTGAATTCTCATAACAAGAAAATGGAATGAGCTCAAATAAATAATGTTGAACATCAAACTTCTAGAAAAAGAAGAGCAAGTCAAGCCAAAAGCTCAGACAAAGGATGAAATTGTAAAGATCACATCAGAAGTTAATGCAATGGAGCAATACAAAGAATCAATGAATTGAAGAGTTGCTTCTTTGAAAGATTAAATAAAAATTCACTCTAATCAAAAAAAGGAAATACTCGAATCTATGCAATTAGGGATGAAAAGGATGAAATAATAAAGAATCCTGTAGAAATCCAGAAGATCATCAATTCTTTGAGATTCAAATGAGAAAGAAAATAAAGAAGAAATGGACAGAGTCCTAGATAGATATGAATTACCAAAGCTGAATCAAGAAGATATAGAAACTCTAAATAATCCAATATCAGTCAATGAAACTGAAGACGCAATTAAAACCCTACCAACAAAGAAAAGCCCAATGATGGATTAACTGCTGAGTTCTACCAGAAATTTAAAGATCTAATGCCACCACTCCTTAAATTCCTTAATGAAATTGAAAGGGAAGCAATACTCCTAAAGTCATTCTCAGAAACAATTATTACCCTGATACCAAAATGGGAGAAGGATCCAACAAAAAAGCAAAACAACAACAAGAAAACAAAAGACTACAGCCAAATCTCCCTAATGAACATAGACACAAAAAAATCATCAATAAAATACTGGGAAGAAGAATGCAGCAAATCATCAAGAAGATTATACACCATGACCAAGAAGGACTCATTCCAGGGATGCAGGGATGTTTCAACATATACAAATCGATAAATAGAATACACCATGTCAACAGAGCCAAGGACAAAAATCATGTGATCATCTCAATACATGCAGAAAAAATATTTGACAAAGTCCTACACCAATTCATGATAAAAATCCAACAGTAAATTTGAAAAGTCTTTATCTCAATCTGATAAAAGCCATCTAGGACAAACCAACAGCCAACATCATACCAAAAGGTCAAAAAATGAAAGCTTTCACACTAAAATCAGGAATAAGACAAGGATGCTCACTATCAGCAGTTTAATATATAGTCAATATAATTCTAAAACATTAACCAGAGCAACTAGAGAAGAAGAAGAAATAAAAGGAATAAAGATAGGAAAAGAAGAAGCTAAATTATCATTATTTGCAAATGACATGATACTCTACATAGAAGACAACAAAAATTTCACCAAAAGAATCTAGATTTAGTAAGCCAATTCAGGTGCATAGCTGGATACAAAGTCAACACACAAAAATCAACAATATTCCCTGTACACAAATAAGAAACTCAGAGAGAAATTAGGGCGAACACACCATACACAATAGCATAAAAATAATGAAATACTTAGCAATCAACCTAAAGAAGGAAGTAAAATAACTTCACATTGAAAACTACAGTACTCTGAAACAGGAAATTAAAGAGGATATCAGAAAATGGAAAATATCCCTTGCTCTTAGGTAGGAAAACAACATAGTGAAAATGGCCAGTCTTCCAAAATCGTTATCCAGATTTAGTGTAATCCGAATCAAAATAGCAACAGCATACCTCACAGAACTAGAGAAAAAAATCCTAAAGTTCATTTGGAACCAGAAGAGACCTAGAATTACAAAAACAATTCTGGGAAACAAAGACAAGTCAGGAGGCATCACAATCCTTGACTTGATATTATACTACAGAGCTACTGTGAGAAAAGCAACATTTACTGGCAAAAAACAACAACAACAAAAACCCTAACAGCAATAAGTGAAACAGATCTGAAGATCCAGAAATAACTCCAAACAAATTCAGCCACCTTATCTTTAACAAAAGGGCCAAACAACTTCAACTTGAAGAAAGATAGCTTCTTTAATAAATGGTGCTGGGAAACTGGCTTTCCAAATGCCAAAAACTAAAAATAGACCCATGTCTCTCACCATGCACTAAACTAAAATTAAAATTGATCAAAGATCTAAATATTTAAACAGAAACACTAAGTGTGCTGGAAAAGAGAATAGATAAAATTCTTGAAGACATAGCAATAGGCAAGACTTCATGAACAAAACCTGATCACACAGGAAATATTACAAAAAATCAACAACTGGGATCTCATCTTATTAAAAAGCTTTTTGCAGCAAAACAAATCACCAACAGAGTAAGGAGACAACCCACAGAGTGGGAAAAATTTTTTTCCAACACTTCCTCAAAGGAGTAAATATCTAGAATATATAAAAAACTGAACATGACCAGACCCTTCAAATTCAAAGAAACAATCAAAAAATGGGCATCTGAGATGAAGATTCACTTCTCAGATCAAGAATTCCAAACAGCATATAAATATACAAAAATGTTCAACATAACTGGTCATTCTAGAGGTCTAAATTAAAACAATGTGAGATTATATCTCAGCCCAGAAAGAATGGCATTTATCAATAAATCAACCAATAACAAATACTGGTGAGACTATGCGGAAAAAGGAAGACTTCTCCACTGTTGGTGGGAGTATAGATTGGTGCAACCATTGTGGAAATCAGTGTGGAGATTCCTAAAAAAATATCTAAGACTGGATGTTCCCTTTGATACAGCTAGTCCCCTTCTTGGTATCTTTCTCAAAGAAGTAAAAGCATAATACCACAGAGATATATCTACACCCATGTTTATAGCAGCATAGTTTGTAATAGCTAAATCTTGGAAACACCTGAAATGCTGATAAACTAATGAATGGATAAAGGAGATGTGATTTTTTTATATATAATGGCATACTACTCAGCCATAAAGAAGGATAAACTCTTAATATCTCCAGGTAAGTGGATGCACCTTGAGGCCCTAATATTAAGTGAAATAAATTGAACACACATGAGTAAATATCACATTGTTTCTGTAATGTGAAAAACTGAAATTTTAAATAAGGACCAAAATATACAATAGGTATTGTGATATAGGAAGAAAATGTTCAAATAGGAAGGGAAACTAGAGGGGGGGGGAGGGAGAAAGGAAGGAAGGAAAAGAAAAAAATAGAAGAGAAGAATAAAATGGAAACAAACTTTTGTAAATAATAATAAGAAGAGGGTTTGAAGGGAGATGAAGAGAATGGAGAAAATAAGAAGAATCGAGATACATCATGTACAGACACAAATTCCTCATGATGTTTACTGTAGCAATAAATTTATTAATTAAAAATATTCTCAACATAAATAATGAATCAGACACAACAAAAATCACAAAGGAAACCAGTGAGATCAATGGATAAATAGCAACAAAACATCAGGAAAAGAAATTCAAAGGCTACATTATCAGATAAAGAAGAAAAGGATAGTAAATAACCAACACATCTCTATAATTCTCTCAATATTAACAGCCTCAACTCTACAATTAAAGGACACAGACTGGCAGAGTGGATCAAAAATCAGAATCCAAAATTCTCTTGCATTCAAGAAACTCATATATTCCACAAAGATATTCCTAGTGTATAAATTAAAGGATGGAAAACAATATTTCATGCACCAGGACCCTCAAAGGAAGCAGGGGCAGCAATTCTAATGTCAGACATGATAAACTTCAAGCTAGAACTGTTTGAAAGAGACAATGTTCACTACATATGAGTTAAGGGAACAATCCAGAAAGAAGAGATAACGTTGGTAAACATATAGGCTGGAGCTCTTCATAAAATAAAACTGCAGAAATTAAAAGATCAAATAAATACAAACACATTAATAGTAGGGGATTTTAACATCTCATTTTCACAAATAGATATACAAAATAAACAAAAAAAAATCACTAAATAAATTTCAGAGCTGAACCACACCCTTGAACATACTTAATGGATATATGGTAAAACCTCAAGTTATGACCAGCCTCATTTACAAACAACTTGGGTCATGACCTGAGTTTTAGTTTTAACTTACAACTCAAGTATTGCGTTATGACTCAAGAGCTGGTCTTTTTTTGTGTGGGGTTAATTGAGAAATCCTGGGCCAGTGTCTCTCAAAAGATACTGAGATCTGCATGGAAGAAAGTGTGGCCTAAAATAATACAGGACAGAGAGTTTGAAGGCTGTGTAGCAGAGTGTGACCCTTCAATTGACCTTGTGGTTGATGTCATTTTCACTGTAGCAGAGTCCATAGGCTTGCAGGTGGATAGTGGTGATGTTGAGCAACTAGTGGAGAAATACTTGGAGGTATTGTCTACAGAAGAACTTCAGCAAATTCTGGCCAAGCAACAGAGAATGGCAGCTGACGAGCTTTACGAAGAGGAAAGGGAATATCAGCAATCAGTAAAAGAAAGTTCTTCCTCTGAAATAAAGGAAATCCTGACAAAATGGACAGAAGTACAAACATTTGTAGAGAATACCCACCCAAACAAAGAAAATGCCAATCGTTGCATTCACTTGCTTAATGGTAATGTCATGTTATACTACAGAACAGTGTTAAAGAAACAACAGAAACAGATAACCTTACACCAATTTTTAGTCCTGAAAAGATTGAGACCTAGTTACCTAGCAGATCCTAGTGGGCTACAGACTCTTCTGAGGAGAAAGAGAAACCAGAGAGCCCAATTTCTGATGTTCTTATGGAAGGGAACTCTCCTTCCAAACAATAACCACCTTCCATTTCATTCTCCCTTCCTGTAAGCCAAAGATGTCAATTTGAATGGTGAGTACAATTTGAAATTGTTTCTGGTAAACTAGGAACATGTTATAACATTTTGGTGAATACACCATGAAAATTCTTGTTGTTTCTGGTAAATTATTTCCATTACACAACCTTTTTATTATGAAAAGTTTAGGTAAGGGTGCTTTGGGAGGTTCACAATGCATTGTGGGTATTTCCATTATTTTTTATGGGAAAAAATAGACTTGGCTTACAACAAGCTTGAGTTACAACCAGCCCTCATGAATGAATTAAATTCATAAGTCATGGGTCCACTCTATTCAGAGTATTACACATCTCTAAAACAGTATAATTCTGTTCAGCAGCACATAGTGGTTTTTCCAAAACAGATCACATACTAATCCTCAAAGCCTATGTGAGTAAATATAAAAAAATTACAATTATCCCATAAATACTATCAGACCACTGTGCAATGAAAATAGAAATCAATAATGTAAGAAATTTTGGAAAAGGCAAACACTTCTGGAAAATTAACAATATACTCCTAAACAACAAATGAAGTACAGAAGTCATCAAAGAAGAAATTTAAAATTTTCTTGACATTGATAACAATGACAGTACAACTCCACAAGACTATGAAAGGAGTTCTAAGAGGAAAATTCATTGCAATCAGTGCTCTCATTAGGAAAATAGAGCAAGCTCAAATAGACGATACTATAAGAAATTTTATGATACTTGAGACACAATAACAAATCAGACTCAAAACAAAATTAAGGAGGGATATTATAAAGATGACAGCAGAAATCAATGAAACTGAGACCCTCCCCCCCAAAATAGCAAGAAATAAAAATAAACAAATTAAAGGGCTTGCTCTTTGAAAGGGTAAATAAAATAGAAAAGCCCCTAGCCAGACTTACCAAGAGAAAGAGAGAAAAGACCCATATCAATACAATTAGAAATATAAAAATTGAAATCACAAAGACACTGTGGAAATCCAGACAATAGTAACTATTTCAAAAGTTATATTCCAAAATTAGCAAATTTTGAAGAAATGGACAGATTTCTAGATGAATACAAAATTAATCAAAGAAGACATAAATGTACTTAACAACCCAATAACAAGCAATAAAATTGACAGGGTGATAAAGAATCTACCAACCAAATAAAACCTGAGACCTGGTGGATTCACTGCTGAATTCTACAAAACCTTTAAGGGTGTTGTGTCACAAATACTCCTCAAAGTTTTCGAACAAACTGAAAGGGATGGAGTGCTCCCAAGCTCATTTCTGGAAGCCTGTGTTACCACCCTGATTTCAAAACTGGATAAAGACCCAACTAAAAAAGAAAACTAGAGGCCAGTCTCCTTAATGAACATAAATACAAAAATTCTCAGCAAGTTATTAACAAATAGAATTCAGAACATTGTCAAAAATATGATATATCTTGTTTAAGTACATTTCATCACAGAGATGCAAGGATGGTTCAACATAAGTAAGTCAATAAATGTAATACAGCACAGAAGCAAGGTACAAAAACATATGATCACTGCAATAGATGGAGAAAAAGCTTTTGACAAAAATCCAATACTGCTTCACCCCCCCCCACACACAAACACACACAAAGGCCCTGAATAAAACAGGTATAGAAGGACCATACCTGAACATGATGGAAGCTATATATGAGAAACCAATAGCCAGCATCATACTAAATGAGGAAAAACTAAAGTCATTCTCCCTAAAATTGGGTACAAGACAGAGATTTTCACTATTACCTCTTTTATTCAACATAGTATTTGAAACATTAGCTAGAGCAATTAAGCAAGAGAAAGACATGAAGTGTTTACATAGAGGGAAGAGAGAACTCAAATTATCATTATTTGCAGATGACATGATACTCTAAACTGTAGACCCAAAGAACTCCACTGTATCAGTCAATATTCACTAGAGAAACAGATATAAAACAACATACATAAATATATAAGAATTTATAAGATTGGCTTACAACATCCACCCACAAGTTAGATGAGGAAGAGTGCAGAGGGTATGTCTGCACACTGGAGACCAAAGGATCTGGTCAAAGCTCTGCAGCTCACTGCAGTGTTCTGTGCAAGTCTGTATGAAGAGGCTGATGGGTCTATGATGAGGAATCTATGCTAGAAGAAGGCTGAAGGATCCACTCTAGAAACTAAAGAGTCTGTGTTGCAAGACAGAAGATGAAGTCCAAGGGATCGATGGGAGAGCCTCCAAAGGAACAGAAACAGCTGTGTCCTTCCTCATTTCCCCTTTATTACATCCAGGCAATGCCCCAGCCTAGGGTGTATCTCCTACACTCTAAGGCCTGGAATTACTGAGTTGATTTAGCTAAGCTTCTCTTAACCAAACTTCTCAAGTTGACACAATCACTCAACCATCACAGTCTACCCCTTGTCAACTTGGCAACCAGACACGTTTCTTTAAACCAGTCTCCAAATGCATAGACAAGCTCATAATTACACCTAACATGTTATAACAATCCTGCATACAAACAGAAATGCACTAATTCCCTACCCAGAATAGAAGGCAAGTTTTCTTTGGGTGATGCTTACTCTTAACATTTCACAACTTGAACATTATAACAGGTAAGAACCAGTATCAGGAGGAAATAGTATAATTACAATCCTTGTTCTTGTAGTTGGAACTACCTTCTTCTACTACCCATTCTGTATTCCCTTGGCCTTCAGCAAGCACTTCAGCAGGTTTTGGTTCTGTTCCTGGTGAAGTGACCCATACCTTTATTCCTGAAGGGTCTGGACCATTTGTCATTCTCTGTGGATTAGGTTGTTGTAGATTCCCATTGATTTAATAACAGGGCATGGTAATACTAAGAGGTTCCCTAAGGGATCTCCTGTATTCCAAGTATATTATTCTTCTTCTTCCATTGTGGAGTTGGAGTTCAATTTCCCCTTGATAGTCTGGATCAATCACCCCTAACAACAGTGTGACTCTTCTTTTAGTTTGTTTCCTTAGAGGCATGAGGAGACACAAATTTCAAGGGGGAAGTATTAGCTTCCAGTTCAACGGCATTATTGTTGTACTTCTTGGTACAAGCTTTTCCCCTTATGGATCTAAGACTTCTAAACAAGCAGAACATAAAGTCATGAGAACAGGAAGCAAAAGTTTTACTAATGGATCACTGGAGGTAATGGAGAGTGGTACCATTCTCATTTCCACTCCTTGATTTCTGGAACTGTGAATCCTGGCTATGGGAGACACAGTGCCATACAGTGGACACTGATTCAAAACACACACAGACTTTTGAAGAACCTTGCCCCAGCCATGCAAGCTACTGCCACTTAGCTGACACTGTAACTGTGTCTTCAAAAGACTATTCCACTTCTTTTTTTATCAATGCAGTCACTTCTGAATGATGAGCAACATGGTACAACCAATGAATTCCATGACCATGAGCCCTCTGCCTCAATTCTTTGGCCATAAAATGTGTTCCTTGGTCAGAGTCAATGCTATGTAGAATTCCATGATGGTAGATAAGGCATTCTGTTAATCTATGGATGTTAGTTTTGGCAGAAGCATTATGTGCAGGGAAGACAAATATATCCAAAATAAGGGTCGATATCAATGAGGACAAAGTGCCATACCTTCTATGATGGAAGTGGTTCAGTATAATCAACCTGCCACCAGGTTGCAGGTTGATCATCCTGAGGAATGATGTCATAATAAGTAGTTTCAAGAATGTAGCAGGATACAAGAACAACACCCCCAAAATCATTAGTATTTGTATACATCAACAAGAAATGAGATGAAAAGGAAATTATGAAAATAATACCATTTCTGGTGGCTTCATGAATAATGAAATACCTAGAGATTAATCTAATCAAATAAATGAAAGACCTCTCGAAAGAAAACTTCAGTACTTTGAAAAAGGAGGTTAAAGAAGACATCAGAAAATGAAAAGATGTCTCCTACTCCTGGATAGGCAGAATCAATATTGTCAAAATGACCGTACTCCTAAAACTGTTATACAGATTCAATGCAATCACAATCCAAATACCAAAAGTATACTTTACAGATCTAGAAAAAGCAATCCTAATATTTATATGGAACTAGAAGAGACCCAGAATTGCAAAAGCAATTTTAGGCAACAAGAACAAAGTAGAAGATACAGCAATACCTGACTTAAAGCTACACTACAAACCATTAGTGATAAAAATGGCATGATGCTGGAACAGAAATAGACAAATGTATCAATGGAACAGAATTGAGGATATGAAAACTTCACCAGAGAAATTCAGCTATTTGATGTTTGAGAAAGTGGCCAAAAGCACGTCTTGTCGGAAATATAGACTAGGGTTGGGGATTTGGCTCAGTGGTTCTGGCGCCTGCCTCACAAGTGCAAGGTCCCGAGTTTGAACCCTGGTACCAAAAAAAAAAAAAAAAAAAAAAAGGAAATACAGATTTTTCAACAAGTGGTGCTGTGAAAACTGTCTATCTGTGTGCAAAAGATTGAACCTGGACTCTTATCTTTCACCATGTACTAAATTAAAATAAAAAGCGGTCAGAGATCTAAACATTAAAATAGAAACTTTAAATGTACTGGAAGATAAAATAGGTAAAACACTTGAAGACATAGATGTAGGGAAGGATGTTCTAAACAGAACATCAACTGCACAAGAAATAACGACTAGAATCAACAAATGGTATTATATCAGACTGAAAAACTTCTGTACAACAAAAGAATCAACCTACAGAGACAACCTATAGACTGGGCAAAAAAATTGCCAGATACTCCTCAGAGGACTAATATCTAGAATATACAAAGAACTCAAAAATGAGCAAGAGAAATGAACACTTAACAGAGGAAACAATACAAATAGTCAACAAATATATGAAAAAAGGCTCAAAATTTCTGGCTGATAGAGAAAAGCAAATTAAAACAATGCTAAGATTTCCTTTTAGGTCAGAAAGAATGGCAAACAATCATTAAGAAACCAAGTAATAACAAATACTGGTGAAGCTGTAGTGGAAAAGGAACCATCTTTTATTGTTGGTGAAATGTACACTGGTGTGACCATCAGTATGGATATTTCTTAAAGAACTGAAATTAGAAATTACATATTATCCAGCTATCCCCCTCCTAGGTATCTTCCCCCCAAAGTTTAAGATATCATATCACAGCTATACAAGCATATCAATGTTTATAGCAGCAACATCCTGGAAACGGCCTGCATATCAATCAACAGATGACTGGATGAAGAAAATATGGTATCTCTATATAAGAGAATACTACTCTGCTATAAGGAAAGACAGATTTGAGACATTTGTAGCAAAATGGATTCACCCAGAAAATACAATATTGAGTGAATTAAACCGGATATAAAAACTCAAATGTCACGTGGTTTCTCTCATTTGAGCAAGGCAAAATACAAACAAAGAGAATAATAAAGAATGGCTGCAAGGGGTTAAGGAAGTGCAACTTTTGCAATAGGAAAGTTGTCCAAAGGAAAAAGTACAAGGAATGAGGAAGAAGGGAAGGGGAAGTAAGTAGAATAAACATATGCCATGTACAGGAACCTAATAACTTCAATTTATATAAACATTATAGGCCATAAATATGAGGTATGATTAACGATATGAACCATAATGAAAAATGTGATAGAGGAATTGGAAGTGGAAGAAGGGAGGAGAAAAGAAGAGGAAGGTTATGAAAAAATAAACAAGCTATGGTATGTAAATGTAACCACTCCCCAAGATGATTGTAAACTGAATGAACTTCAAATATGTACTAATAAACTAAAAATTTTTTAATGTTTTAAAAGACAAAATGTACCAGATTTTGTTAAGGAAAGAAGGTCTGTAGTTTTGGAGGAAACACTGAAGGTACAATTATTTACCTTTCCTTACTTAGAAGCTTCCCCAAATGTCATGTTAATCTCATTAGTCATTTTACAAAATTTTGTGAGAGTTATTCACAAATCTAAACATAACTGCCAAGGTGGTAAAAATCAGGATATATATTATCCAGTTGACTGATGAAGACACATGTAAATGAAATGCTGTGAATATAGCCATAATATATAACATAAGTTACAAAATCATATATGTCAAACATATACATTATGAAAAATGTAATTAGTTTTACTTTCTTATTAACAAGTAAAAGTATTAAGGTTAGGTTCATAAATGGAAATACAGTTATACTATTCTTAGTGAAATATACCAGCTTTCCCAACAATGGGATACAATACCTAACAAACATAGCTTTAATAAGAAAAGGTTTAAGTTGGCTCATGATCTCAGGGAACTCAGTACATCGTTAGGTAGCTCTGAGAGAGAAACAACATGGCAGAATATTACAGTGGAGCAAAAATGTTTAGTTCATTGGGGTTGGGAATTAGAGCAGAATAGTGCCAGAGAGCAGGGAGTGAAGAACCAGATACAACATCCAAGGTGACACCTCCATGACTCACCAGATACACTCAGAAGTATGCTTTACTAATTACTTAAGTGACTCTCAAGCCAATCGAGTTAATACAGTTAAGCTTAACCACCACATTCCAACTCTTGTCAACTTGGCACTCACATGTGCTTTAAATCATGTTCAATCTTTAAACAAACACAAGGTGGTAATTCTGTCTAACAAGGTACAAGTATGCTACATACAACCAAAATGCAATAATCCCTTCCACAAAGTCTCACTGGTCCTAGTATTACTAAAAAGCCCAAGTCATTGTCTCCTCTGAGGCTCACAGCAAACTTTTAACTATGAACTCTTGAAAAAAAAGAGTTTACATATTCCCAATCCAAAGGAAGAATAGGAGGATAGGAAATAATTGGGCCATAGCAAGACCAAAACCCAGTAGAGAAAACATGAAATCCTGCAGCTAAATAGCTGATATCTGGAGAGCATGGTAGTATTGTCGGGTATTTCGTTTTTAAATGCCTCACCAATTAAAAAGATTTCACATCCTTCTTGCCTCAAAGAATAGGGTGAGACAATCCAAATATGGTGTCAAAAGTTTATTTGAAAAATGAGGGGTTAAAAGTGTAAGGGAAGAACTAGTTCTGTAGAGCAAACTTGGGCAGAACAAAGGGAGAAAAAGATAAAAAGCAAAAATAAAAGTGCACTCTGTATTTAAACAGAGTGGGCTATTGTGAGAAGTCATGATAGCTTATGCCATCCACAATCTCTTTGGATCTGAAGAGAAGTTCTACGTATGGGGTCCTGAGAATCATCTGGCACTACTCTGGGATCTTTCAATTGATAGGTCCCACTCATTTCTCCAGCTAGCTTTACCATGCCCTACCTCCTATATCAACAGTGATATGCAAATTACAGTGAAATCTTGGAAGTTTCTACCCAGATTTCCAAATAAGGCCTGGGAGGCCAGGCAATGAGTCCCTGAGAAGGCAACCTTAATCGCAGTTTCTAACAATGCCTCAGGACCTGGGCAAAATGTAGATGCACTTTTGTTCAAAGTGTAACACACATAGCCTCTTATCCTATTGCCATTGAAGTCCTTGCTCCTAACTGAAACCTCTTGAGCCTGTCCTTTACTGATTCCATTCCTTTCAGTTTTTCGGCCTTCTGAGATCATATCAGAATCACTCATCAGGCTCTCAATTTTAAAACATTTTATAGTTCTTTAGCTCCTATCTCTGAATCTTTCCAAATTCCTCAGGCAAAACATTTCCAAAGGCTTCTGAACCACATGGTCAGGTAGTGCCACAACAAGAACTCTACATCTCTATGGGGTGGAGATGGAGCACGGTGCCAGGAATATGCCCTTCCAGCATATTTACTTATGAACTCATCAATGGATTCATTCACTGATGAGTATAGTGTTCTCATGATCCTATCACTTCCAAAAGCACTACCCTTGAACATATGAGATTTTGGGAAACATTTTAGATTAAAACCACAACATATACTTAAACAAAGTGACAGGAAAAAGTTTAATAAAAATTAATAATTATTTACCAGACAATTTTAAACAACAAAATATTAAAATATCAGGGATGCCAATGCTACTCCCACAGCAGAATAAAATGAAATGAGGGTTAGAATTGATTTTCATTGTATGTGAAAATGCAAGAATTGTTTTTAATGTATTTAAAAATGCACCACATAACAGAAAATAATACTGATAAATTCTTGATGATCTTACACTTTCTTTCAGCTGAGAATATGAAAGAGAACCTCTAATGAAACCCATCAAATTTGTACCCTGCTATCTTTACCATTGCCCCTCATTCTACATTATCCCATTGTTAAGGACATGAAGATTTGATGGATAATAAAACTAATACACTTCAAGTGCTATATCTCATTCTCTCTCATCTACACAGACATTGATAGAGCAGTTCTCTTGATTTTTTGCACCATCATTCTTTTCCACTGTACGTGATCTCCATTCCAGATTAGTTATCTTATAAAAAAGTAAATATGCTCCTCATTTCCCCACACTGACCCCATGTGACTCTTTTATTAAAAAGGAAGAAAAATTTCATTTTCTTCTAATGCGGAAGGACTCTAAATGTAGAAGGACTCCAGTACTCTTTGCCTAATGAACTGCCTCTTATTTCCTAGATAATTTTACTAAACTGCATGCTGATGATTCCAAAACTTGCTCGAAAAACCTCCTCTGAGTAAGACTCATACATCATAGCCAACTTTGTATGTATGCAAACGTGTCTACATGAATCTCAGACTCAGTATAATCTAAATATAATCTAAACCAGGTTTCTGTTATCCCTCTTATCATATCTGAATGCTGTCAAAAATTTCTTCTATTTTTCAGTTGTTCAGACTAAGTATCATTCTAGATTATTTTTGATTCTCATACACCACATTCATTCTAGCAGCTAATCTTAAAAGTTTTATCTTCATATCTATATTCTGATTACTTCTATTAACAGTACCACCAGGCTTAAACAAGTCATAGTTATTTATTACCTGAAAAAGAGAAATAGTAATTCAATAGGTCAACCAAATTTTGTATTTCCCTGACAACACAGCAGAGAGTATAATTGTGGAAAAAAGTTAACAACACTCTTACTGCTGTCAATATCTCAGAATAAAAGCAAAAGTCTTACAGTGATCTATAGAGTTCAACATTTTTTGTCTCCCTTTAAACAATATTTCTTCATCTACTATCGAACATGTACTTACTGTACTTCTGCCATTCTAGTCTCCAAAGACACACTAGTTATGCTTCTTGTCACATTTCTTGCATTCAATATTCCCAACATATGGAAATTTTTCCTGAAGTTCATAGAATGAGCCATCTCATTTCTTTTAGGTCTAATTCAAAAACGACCTTCTCAATAAGGCATTTTCTGATCATCCAACATATATATTTAACCACACACACACACACAGATAGACAATTTTTGTTGCTGTTGTTGTTTTCTTAAAGTCTACCTTGTGATATAAGTAAAAATTCCTTCAAAGTTTGTCACCTCAGTGGTGTGCAAGAGCAGGAGCACACAGGCTCAGAAAGACCTCTGTAGAATTCTCACCAAATGTAAGAACCAGAAAACCCATTAATTAAAAAAAACCCACCATAATCTTATTGTTAATTATTTTAAAGTAAAAAGAAGAAATCAAAGTCAATCATTTTTTAAGAATTTCACTACATTTCCTGTTGTCTATTATCTTGAAATTATTTATGTCTTTTTATCTGTGTGATAAAGTACTATACATTCAAGTCCCATTATTCAGAGTATTGGTGTTCTATAAAGTCAGAATGAACAATGAATACTTAAACCAGTTCTGCCTGGGGAAATTCAGAATTAGGTTTCTGGGAGGTTCTGGTCCAGACCTCTTCATAAACTGATCAATACATAACCTTGCTTTATGTGAGAATTGGTTTAAATACATGTACTTAATATATATTGTTGATTCATTAACATTGAACTCATGGTCAACAGCATTTATAACTTGTGTGTGATAGAAGCTATTTAACACACGTTTGCATAAAGCACATCAAATATTTTTCCATGAGCTCATATCAGAAACATAAGACAGAATTTCAGGATTATTTGGGGGAACCACTTTGAATAGTGATATAATCAACAAAAATTAGAAAAATGTGACACTAAATAGACCACAAAATGGGTGCTCACTTATTATATGAAAATGGAAATAAGAAATCATTAACTTCATATTCTGCCAGGATTATGCAGATTACTCAACTCAGACTTTTTGCCCCACTGAATATGTCACTCAGTGACAATGGAAGGGCTATAAGCATTCTCTTTGAGTTACAAATACACATTTAATGATTAGGCTAACTAAAAATACAGAAATTGTGAATAATGAGGATTGACTACATAATAATGAACAACTGACCAATATAAATGCTCCCAAACTCTGTATTGGGTCATCACATTGGTAGTTTCAAATTTTCAGTGGTAGAAGTAAATCCATCAAAATTGGCAAATACTAGCTGGATATGGTGGCATGCATTTGTAATCCCAGCTCCTCAAGATGCTGAAAAAGAAAGACTGCACGTTTGAGACAAATATACTGAAAAAAATTGGCAAATACTATAAACAATGGGATTATTTATTGTTTGGTTGATTGTATATACATTAGAAAATATAGAGAAAATACTAATAACATATTTAGTGTGATAGAAAAATACAGTAAATACTTATTGAGATTAGGATAACTTGTTTGGTGTTGTGATCCCAGGGATTAGTAGGCACACTTCTAGGTGTATCTGGGTGCATCATGGAGACATGGGCTTGAGGGTCCACATCTGCTCCCTGGTCCCTTCCACTTGGCCACTCTTCCCCTGCTCTTATTTCCCACCATGATGAACTAGGTAGCTTTGTTCTGCCATGCCTTTCCACTATGATCTGTCTGCATTGGAACCAGATGATCATGGATTGAAAATGTAAGCCAATTAAACCTCTGTGCCTTTTACCACTTAACAGTTTACCCCAAGCATCACACAGACAGCACATTTGTTTATGTACTGACTATCCCAAGCATTACTTGACCAGGTGTTATTTCAATCAGTCCATTCTTGTATTGAATAAATTTGATAAAATTATCCTTCTATATTTCCTGTTACATTGTAAAAATTAACAAAAATATGAACTTTTTCATCATCCTGTATTAAATAATTGGACTGGTAAGTGGTTGAATTTTGAGTGTCACCTATTTTGTCTCAGTGAAGGAAAAGCTGATCAATACAAGCAATAAGAAAATTATTATAGTAAAGACATATTGCTATTTTTCCCTCAAAATTCTCCCCCCATCTTCCTCACCCATTTCTGAAGCAGTTCTGGATGGAAATTCTCTTTTGTGTCATGGCTGCCTCAGTGTCCTGAATTGAATCAAAACTCTTACTTTTTATGGTCGTTTTGACTTTGTGGAAGAGCCAGAAGTCACACAGCACCAGACCCTATGGATATGATGGATGAAGACATACTATAATATTTTTACAAGCATGTCTTTCTGTTGGATGATATTTGGCAGCAGCAATCACCATATTTTTTATCACAGTTCATGAAGACAAAAAAGATAACTTCCAGAACTGCCTCAGAAAGTGGGAAGAATGATAGAATAATTGTGTTCAAAGTGAGGGGGAGTCTTTTGAGGGGGATTAATAGCAAAGTGTCACTTACTGGGATGATTTTTTTATTTAATCATTCACAATATTTTTCAATAATTCTTTGTAGGTCAGAATGTATTGTGCACTTAATCATGACACTGTGAATAACACACACAGACACAGGCACAGGCACTCTTTTCACAGTACTCAAAATCTATCATTCAATCAGCAGAATATTCATTCATGTCATTATGGAGTGAAGTTTCAACACATGTACTTGCTGTCCTACTCATCAACATAGACCAAAATATCAATCAATATTCATGTCAGATCTCTAATTTATTCATTGCAATTATAAGTTGGTTAAGAATTTAAGAATTCATGAAAAAAATAGTGAAAGAAAGGTTGCCAGATTATTCCTTGGTTAGATGGAATTTTTGTAATATTTTGTACATTTTTATAAATATTGCATATTTCATGATGATTTGGAATATCTCTCCTATGCATCATTTTTGACCAATAGAATTAAACTTATCTGTCAATATGACATATATTTTTTCTTCAAAGATAAATGAAAGTATTCTTTTTTTTTTAAGGGATAAATGAAAATATATTCATCAGCACTCTACTGCTGACAATCCACTGACAGTTTAGACATGCAGGGCACTGTGCTGTCTATTGAGTTGTCTCAACTTTGTCAAAAAGCCCTCTCTGAGAGATCTCTTTTAAAATGGACAAAGCTGGTTCCATCCCACATGGCCTACAAATAGGCCACCAGAAATAAAATACTGCATTTACAGCAATGAGAAAACAGTATTTTTCCAATATATTCCTTTCTCCTTATAGATCCCTTCCATGTTTATAAAGTAGCTGCTCACCTTTGAGATTTCCTAGGTTTAAGCTAGACATTAATGTAATAGGTTTCCCAGTTTATGAAGATAGAAGATGCTTTCTGAGGGATGTCTTTGAAGTCCTGCTTATGGAGGGTTAATACTGTCCTCCCCCTCTTACAAGAACAGCAGGATAAATTAAATTTATTTGTTATGTAGTAACAAATATAAAAACATAATAAATAGGTATAAATAATATGCACAGCTCTAATGTGATAAAATAGAAGATAATAATGACTTATTTAAAAATATAAAATAAGATTAAGAAGTTACATACAGTTTTAATCAACACAAAATTACATATAACTCATCTTTGGAAAAGATTTCAGGGTTAAATTGTTTTATTTGTGGTCTCCATTCATCCTGCCAGTACTGGCTCAGAGGTAGGGGCTTCTGAGCAGCCATCCCACTGCTCCTGGCCTAGAGAAAGGGGCTTCCTGGCCACCATCCTTCCCGCTGCTCCCAGCCCACAGGAAAGGGCTTTTGGGCCACCTTCTGTCCCTTCACTCCCGGCACAGAAGAAGGGGCTTCTGGGCCACCATCCCTACAGCCCCTTCGAGCCCCTGTCCAACCTCTTTCAGCTCACAGCAGGTGAGCCATGCAGGAGCCAAGAGCAACCCCCGACCCTGCAGGTGAAATGAGAAAACACTCAAATAAGTCACAAAATCAGACATCCAGATCACCTACAGCAACCCCAAAGGAAAATGAGATGGAACACTCTGATGCTCAACCACCTGGACCCACTAAACTGGCAACAAAAGGGGATCTGGAAAAAAAAATGAAATCAGAAATAATTTCTCAGATAACAGGAGAAATTGTGCTCCTAGTGCAAGACATCATTAATAAATCTAGAGAGGAGCTGAGGAACATGATGGAATTCCAACATAGGAAACAAATGGGATCCATAAAACAGATGCAAATAGATTTCCAGGACATGAAAAACTCCACTGAAAGTCTACACAGAAGAATGAGCCAATGTGAGGACAGAATTTCAGACATAGAAGATAAGATGCCAATAAATGACCAGGAAAAGAAAAATTGTTTCAAAATTATAAGGGAACATGAGAAATCAATCCAGCAGCTGCTAGATGATGCAAAGAAGAATAACATAAGAATGATTGGAGTCAATGAATAAACAGGAGAGAGTGCAGATGACATAAAAAATCTCTTCACAGAAGTAATAGCAGAAGACTTCCCAAGCAGAGGAAAAGAAATTGACATACAGATAAGTGAGACATATAGGACTCCAAACAACCCAGATTAAAAAAACTACACATAGGCATGTAATTGATAAAATTCCCGAAACTCAACAGAAGAACAAAGTTCTACAAGCAGTGAGAGAAAAGAAACAAATCACATACAAAAGAAAGCCATTCAGAATCACAGCAGACTTCTCAACACAAACCATCAAGGCAAGAAGAGCTTGGAGTGACATATTCCAAGCCCTAAAAGAAAACAGCCTCCAACCCAGATTGATGTACCCTGCAAAACTATCTTTCAAAATGGATGGAGAAATAAGATACTTTCATGACAAAGAGCACCTTAGGAACTTTGTGAATACCAAACCTGCACTCCAAAAAATTTTACACAATATCCTAGGAACAGACTATTGAGGGTCACAACCCCAGAAGCAAAGCAGAATGAACCCATCTGGCATGACAAGAAATTAAATGTAAAGGAGAAGAACCCAACAAAAAGAAAAAGTCTTGGGAATGACAAGTCAATACATTTCAGTTATAACCATCAACGTTAATGGTCTCAATTCACCAATCAAAAGAAGTAGACTGGCAGAATGGGTCAAGAAGCAAAATCTAACAATATGCTACATAGAAGGAACACACTTAATTCAAAATGAAACTCATAGACTGAAAGTTAAAGGGTGGAAAACAATACTCCATGCGATGGGAACCCCAAAAAATCAGGAATAGCTATCCTCTTTGCAGATCAAGTAGATTTCAAACCAACTGATGAAAAGAGATGAAGAAGGACAATACATCCTTGTAAAGGGGAGAATCCAAGAGGAAGAGATGACAATCATAAAAATTTATGCACCAAATACTAGTGCGCCCAACTATATAAAACAAATACTAATGGACATGACAAGTCATATATGCACTAATACAATTGTAGTGGGGGACCTCAACACCCCACTGTCACAAATAGATAGATCAACTAGACTAAAAATAAGTAATGAAATACTAGAACTCAATCGAACTCTTGAACAAATGAACTTAACAGATGTTTACAGAGTCTTCCACCCCACAAAATCAGAATACACATTCTTCTCAGCTGCACATGGGTCATTCTCCAAAATAGACCACATACTCACACATAGAACATGTTTAAGTAAATGCAAAAGAATTGAAGTTATTCCCTGTATATTATCAGACCATAGTGCGATGAAATTGGAGATTCACAGCAAAAGAAACTCGAAAAATGTAATAAACACATGGAAATTGAATGACACACTTCTGAATAGCCAATGGGTCACAGAGGAAATTAAAGAAGAAATCAGACAGTTCTTTCAATTAAATGACAACGACAATACAACATATCGGAATCTAAGGGACACAATGAAAGCAGTCTTATGAGGGAAATTCATAGCAGTGAATATGCATATTAGGAAAACAGAATGAGCCCAATTAAATAACCTGATGCTGAATGTCAAGTTTCCAGAAAAAGAAGATCAGGACATCCCCAAAGCTCATAGAAAGGAGGAAATAATGAAGATCAGAGCAGAAATAAATGCAAAGGAGACTAAGAGAACAATACAAAAAATCAATGAAGCCAAGAGTTGGTTCTTTCAAAGAATCAACAAAATTGACAAACCCTTAACCAACCTTATCAGAAAAAGGAAAGGAAAGGCCCAAAGCCATGCAATTAAGAATGAAAAGGGTGAAACTACAACAGACCCAACAGAAATCCAGATGATCGTCTATACCTAATTCCAGAACCGATATGCCAGTAAGATGGGAAACACAGAAGAAATGGACAGATTCCTAGATACATATGAATTACCAAAGTTGGATGAAGAAGACCTAAAAATTCTGAACAACCCAATATCAACCAATGAAATTGAAAATGTAATTAAAAACTTATCAACTAAGAAAAGCCCAGGCCCTGATGGCTTCACTGCTGAATTCTACACGACATTTAGAAAGGAACTATTGCCACTACTGTTTAAACTCTTCAATGAAATTGAAAGGGAAGCAATATTCCCAAATTCATTCCTGGAAGCAAGCATCACCTTGATCACCAAAACAGATAAAGACCAAACTGAAAAGCAGAACTATAGCCCAATCTCACTAATGAACATAGATGCAAAAATTCTTAATAAGATACTGGCAAATAGAATGCAGAAGATCATCAAGAACATCATACAACCTGATCAAGTGGGATTCATCACAGGGATGCAGGGATGGTTCAACATACGCAAATCAATCAATGTCATACACTATATCAATAGAGCCAAGTATAAAAACCATATAATTATCTCCATAGATGCAGAAAAAGCATTTGACAAATCCAACATGCATTTATGATAAAAACCCTATAACAATTGGAATAGATGGTCTCTACCTCAAACTGATAGAAGCCATCTATGAAAAACCAACAGCCAATATCATACTAAATGGTCAAAAACTGAAATCCTTCACACTCAAAGCAGGAACAAGACAAGGATGTCCACTATCACCACTCTTCTTCAATATAGTTTTGGAAACATTAGCTACGGGAAATAGACAAGAGAAAGAAATAAAAGGACTAAAGATAGGAAATGAAGAAGTCAAATTGTCATTATTTGCAGATGACATGATACTCTATATAGAAGACCCCAAGAACTCCACCAAAAGTCTTCTAGTCTTAATAATCAAATTCAGTTAAGTAGCTGGTTACAAGGTCAACACACAAAAATCAATAGCTTTCTTCTACATGAACAACAAACTCACTGAGAGAGAAATAGGGCAAATAATTCCTTTCACAATAGCATCCAAAAAACTGAAATATCTAGGAATCAACATAACGAAAGAAATCAAAGACCTCTTCTCTGAAAACTATGGCACTCTGAAAAAAAGAGATTGAATATGATATCAGAAAATAGACATAAATCCCCTGCAACTGGACAGAAAGGATTAATTTAGTGAAAATGACCATACTTCCAAAACTGCTATATAGATTCAGTGCAATTTCAATTGAGATCCCTGCAGCATACTTCACGGACCTTGAGAAAACAATGCAAAAATTCATTTGGAACAAGAAGAGACCCAGAGTAGCAAAAGCAATTCTAGATAACAGAGACATGGCGGGGGGTATCACAATCCCCAACCTGCAGCTATACTGTAAAGCTACTGTGATAAAAACAGCATGGTACTGGCAAAGAAACAGGCTTGAGGACCAGTGGAACAGATTAGAAGATGCAGAAACAACACCAGACACACTCAGCCATCCTATCTTCGATAAAGGAGCCAAACACCCTCACTGGAGGAAAGATATCCTCTTTAATAAATGGTGCTGGAAAAAGTGGGTTTCAACTTGCCAAAGATTAAAACTAGACCTATATCTCTTGCCTTGCACTAAACTAAAATCAAAATGTATTAAAGATCTAAATATTAAAATACAAACTCTGAACCAGTTGGAACAGAGGTTAGGAAGAATTGTTGAAGACATCGGTGCAGGAAAAGATTTCCTGAACAAAACCTCAGTAGCATGGAAACCAGCAGAAAGAATCAGCAACTGTGATTTCATCTTATTAAAAAGCTTCTGCACAGCAAGAGAAACCACCAGCAGTGTGAAGAGACAACCCACAATGTGGGAAAAAATCTTCACCTGCTTTTCCTCAGACAAAGGTCTACTATCTCGAATCTATAAAGAATTTAAGAAGATTAGACCTCCCAAATTTAAAGACCCAATCCGAAAATGAGCAGCTGAAATGAACAGACATTTCTCACACAAAGAAGTAGAAAGAGCAAATAAATACATGAAAAAATGTTCAACGTCACTGGTCATTTAAGAGATGCAAATGAAAACAACACTGAGATTCCACCTCACTCCAGAAAGAAGGGCTGCTATCATGAAATCAACCAATAACAAATGCTGGTGGGGTTGTGGGGAAAGAGGAACCCTGCTCCACTGCTGGTGGGAGTGTAGACTGGTGCAAGCACTGTGGAAATCAGTATGGAGATACCTCAAAGAACTAGGACTGGAAGTCCCATTTGACCCTGCTATTCCACTGCTAGGGATCTTCCCCAAAGAATTAAAATAATCATACTACAGTGATATATGTGTGCCCATGTTCATAGCAGCACAGTTTGTGATAGCTAAAACTTTGAAACAGCCCAAATGCCCATCAACTGGAAACTGGATAAAGAAAATGTGGTTTTTTAAAAATAAAATGGAGTACTACTCAGCCATAAAAAATGAGAAATTAGAGACATTTATAGCTAAGTGGATGCACATTGAGGCGATACTCTTAGGACACACATGTGTAAATACTGAATAGTTTCTCTGGTGTGAGGAACCGAAAGTGAAAATAAGGTCTAAAACATATAATCGGTAATGTTAAATAGGAAGAAAAGGGGCAAAGGGGAAGGAAGTGGGAGGGATAGGGGAAAGGATAGAAGGGAATAGAATTAATATGAGAAAATGGAAAAATTGGAAAAAAATCTTTGTAAATAGGGAGGAATGGAGGGGTTGAAAGGAGGGCTGGGCAAGGGCAAAAAATAAGAACCAAGAGAGATTATGTAAAGGTGCAAATTTCCAATGATGAATGTCATTTTATTGTATACCTAAAATGTACCAATGATTAGAATGAATAATTGATAATGCAAAATAGGAAGAAAAGGTCCAAAAGGGTAGAGGTAGTGGGAGGGGCAGGTGAAAGTAAAGAAGGGAAAAGAAAAATGATGAGAAATGGAAAGAATGGAAATAAAGTCTTTGTAAATAGCGAAACGTTGAGGGGGTGAAGGGAGGGCTAGGAATGGGGAAAAATAAGAACCAAGATGCATCATGTAAAGGTACAAGTTCCCAATGAGAAATGTAATTGTGTTGTATACCTACAATGTACCAATAAAAGAATTTATCAAAAAAATTGTTTTATTTGTGAATCATCTCACAATTGAAACAATTACTATATTGCATCTTCACCCAGAGGATAGAAAATGATAGCAAATCAGTAACTGTCTTATGAAACAAACAAAGCTTTGCTATTAAAACCTTTGAAATTTCAAAAAGTAAAGTGCTACAATGATAGCACCTACAAAGATAACAGAACTCTAAACAAAATATAACTGCCAAATTCAGTGATTTCTTAAAAGAATTTTATCCTTATGAAGCAAGTTTTAGTTCAGCACACATAATACTTTCAACAATAATTATAATGTTGCTGGTGAAAGCTAAAATTCATAGACCATTCAAATGGGCCATACAGTATTTTAAGCATTTTACGTATGTGAAATCATTTAACTCAAATAGCAATGCAAGGGTACTTTTCTTATTTTATAGATGAGAGAATTGAGTCCTGGAGAGATAGAGCAAGTCATCCAAAGTCACAAAGCTGAGAAATGATAGGAATGGAATTTGAACACAGGCTGGAACTCCAGACAAAGATATTATCTCATTTCTGAAGTTCTCTTCAAAAAAATAAAAGAGAAAAAAAGAACTATACACATTTGAACTTAAGTTAAATACCATTTTTTAAAAAGATTGTAGTTACAAACCTAGAAAGCTCAAATTAATTTCCCAGTGGAGATGCATAAATATAAACATTTTGTATTTATCTGTAATAACAACAAAACATTTTGTTAACATATTAAGTTTCAAATATTTAGAAATAAAAGTTTTGAACAGAAATATCTATATTTTCTGTAAAGAAATCTATAATCATTTTTAGTTGAGTGAAGAAAGAAATAAATGTTGAAGTTCATTTTGAAAATAAACACACTCACATAGGCATTTTTTAAAAAATAAGTTACTGAAATCGTTTTTTCTAAGAGAGGAACACATACAGTCACAGCAATTAACATCAACTTAATATCTAACCAAAGGTTAGTGCACTAGAATAGGTAATAAAAAAATAGCCTAGGGAAATCATTCTCAAGCTTCGGTGCCTTAAAGGTCACCTATCACTTAACTTTTTATACCCGACAACTGTGTCTCTGTCTACAGCTATTTTGACGAAGCCTGGCATTATTTCCAGACACCCAGGCTGATTTCTGATTCACATAGTCTACATGTTATTTTGACATGCGGTAAAACAAACATTATAAAACAAAAGAAATCAAAATTTTCTGATGGTGTTAGTAAGTTTTGGTATTAAAGGGAAAAATGTATTCTAACATTACTGAATGTATATTAAGAATAGATTAGTGAGACCTGGGCATGGTATTGCATGCCTGTTGTACTGTCACTAGGCAGGATGAGGCAGGATGATTACCATGAGATCAAGGCCAGGCCAAGTGACAGTGAATTCAAATTCAGCCTGAACTACACAGGAAGACCCTGTCTCACCCCCCCCCCCAAGTAATGATAGATTGAAGAATTACATGTAGAGAAGAAAACAAGCTGGGCACAGTGGTGGAATATGTTCTTTTATCAGAAGGAGGAGGAGGAAGAGGAGGGGGTGTGTGGGAAGAGAAGAGGACAAAAGCTCATGTAATAACAAAGTAACCTGAGTTTTACAAACACTGCCCCAGGGCAACCTAGAGCAAGAGAGTGTACTCAGAAGGGCACCATGGGATATTGTACACTAAGTGAAATAGTGAAGTATTCAACAGCAAGTTGAATAGCAATGTTCAAACACTGACTTTGACACAGCACAAACTGTTAACTTTAGGTATACACCTTATCTTCTCTTTAGACTAAGTTACACTGGCTGACATATGTTTTATTGCAATAATCGTTGTAATAGGAGCAAACAATGTGAAATTCAATTTTGTGAGAGGAAGTAATGGTGGTAGTATCCAATCTAACTCCAGCATTTGAGAAGATGTGCTGTACCTAGTAGCTAAATATACACTATTGATAATTGCAATTATGTAAGATTGAAATAATATTTTTAATGCATGTGCATTTAATAAAGAAAAAACAGCTACTAAATTGCCAGTAGGATACAAACACTTATAAATTGTTTAGACATAATTACTTCCTAAACATTAATAATAGGTATTTCTTTTGGCCTAGGGACACACTGAAAACATTATTAAAATACTAGGGGAGTTGTGAATAGGGAAATGTTGGATAAATTATAAACAGAAAAATATACAGATTAATTTTTAATTGATCTTTGTGTGGGAAAGTCTTAGCTAAGCAACAGAAATATCAATATTAATAGTAATAGTAAAGCTAATATTTATATATTTAGCACTTATTATTTAAGATCCTGTGCTTAAAGCTTGAATGAATTATCCTATTTGTTTATCACAACACTCTTTTGAGGTGGATATTATTTTAATCTCCACTGAAGTACAGAATTCATCTGTCCTCTGATAATGGCATGGCATTCGTTTCAGGACCTCTGCAGATACTAAAATTCTCAGATCTTGGATCTTTTAAATAAAATAGTATTTCCATATAAATTGCACATATACTCTTACATACTTTAAATCATCTCTAAGTTACTTATAGTAACTAATATAATGTAATTACTATGTAAATAGTTGCTATGCCGTTTTACCCTACTGTTTAGAGGTTAATGACAAGAAAAAGTGTATATGATTAATAGAGATGAATTTTTTTCAAATATGTTTCATCCTTTGTTAATTAAGTCTGTATTTATAGAACTCACAGAAAGGAAGAGTGACCATAATTAAATTTCCCAAGTGAATAGCTTGATATTACGAGTAAGAAAGACAAGTCAAGCACTGACACCACAGCACAATTCTATATGCAATGAGTAAGACAAGTTTTTATTAATACATAAGTGCTCTCATCAGATATCTAACAAAGTTATTAATTTAATATGAACTAAAATCCATGAGTAGATAATTCACAAAAGTAACGATGTGGAAAAAGTCAACATAGAAGAAAAAACTAATAATATAAAAATTTGAACTGAAATGAAAGTCTATGTAAATAGGGAAGGGTGGAGGGAGTGAAGGGTGCACAGGGAATGGGGAAAAAATAAGAACCAAGATACATCATGTACAGGTACAAGCACCCAATGATACATGTAAACGTATTGTATACCTAAAATGTACCAATAAAAGAATTTAAGGGAAAAAATTAAATTAAATTAAAGTGACATAAACATCTGATTGTTTTACCTATAACACCAGCAACTGCACATTTTCACCTTTGCTTACTGTACGTTTATTTGTTATCCATAGGTGTTTTTCAAAAAAACCAACAATGTGAGTCTTTTATTATAAGGATTTAAGTTTTTATACTCTCTCCAGATACTTATTGAATTACTGTGGATGTCTAGTTTAGCTGGCTCTTAGATACAGCAGAGAATGATGCTGACTAGATACCAGCAGTGCTGAGATGTGCCATGATAAGCATTCTTGTACTGCCACGGTGGGGGCAGTGCACCGGTCTGCCCTTTATAGGAAAAGCTTTGACAACATTTGACAAAGGTATTCAGGTGGGCTCACTGTGTAAGTCCACTTTGGAGACTCTTTCCTAGAGAAATAATCAGAATGTTAGTAAAATACTTCTTTTTCAGGGACTTTTATTGTATATTACTCATCAGAGCAAAACTTTGAAAGCAACTATAGTTACATAAAGGTTGATAACTTTCCCCACTTATAAGGGCCATGGTTGACACATATATCACAAGATCAGTTAATATGAAAAAAACAAAACACATTTATTTAATTAAAGCTCTATGTTTCATAGGAATCTTCAGGAAGGAAGACTCAAGGGCCAAAGGAAAAATTGTCTATTTTTATGCTTCATTTTGATGAAGAATAGTCAACTGCATAGAAATGTGGCAGGACAGAAGGGTGGGACCTAAGGGGAATACTGACTGGGAAAACCAAAGACTGTCTGCGTAGCATTCCTTCTCCCAGGTATGGAGCAGGACCCCTCTGGAACCGGGCTCCTATAATTACTAACAGATAACAAAATTGATATGGTTTTAATATGGTTTCAGTTTGTCCCTCAAGGGGACTGTGATAGTAGCTTGTTCCTTGACGTAGCTAGGTTGGGAGGTGGTAGAACATTCAAGGGCTCATCTTGCCAGGAGGTGATTAGTTCAATGGGTATTGCCATTGGAAGACAGTAATGTAGTTCTCCTGGGACCCTGGTTAGTTTTTGTGAAAGGGTTGTATTGCAATAACAAGAACAAGACTAGCTCTTCAAGGTTGCTAGCTTCTGTCTCACCATTTGATCTCTCCCTTGCACATCAATTTTCTTCAGTATACATATTTTATTTCTATAGTAAGATAATTTGCATATATACTATTGTGATTGATAATTATGAAAAATTAATACAAATATAAATATGAGGGGCTGGGGATTTAGCTCAGTGGTTCCAGCACCTGCCTTGGAAGTGCAAGGTCCCGAGTTTGATCCCTGGTACCAAAAAACAAAAACAAAAACAAATATAAATATGAAATCCTGGATGAATAAAAAAGGAACTTTCTGGGAAGTTAGTAAGAGCCTCTTCCTCATTATACTCAGGCTGTTGATTCTAAGACCCTCCACAGATAAAGTCCATGGATGCTCAAGTCCCTTATAGACAATGATATAGTACTTTTGTATAACCTATGCACATCGTTCTATATTTGTTAAATCATCCCTAGAATACTTATAATACCTACTATAATGTAAATGCCACACAAGTAGTTGGAATATTACATTGTTTAGAGAATAATGTCAAAAAGAAAAACCTGTGTGTGTTCCATACAGACAGAATTTTTTTTCCTAAAATATTTAATCTGCAGCTGATTGAATCCAAGGATGTGGAACCTATGGATATTAAGATCCAGATTTATATGGTTTGAAGGACTTCAAAGGTTGTAAAATTAAGCTTATTACAGAATTATTTAATTTTTTTTGGTGCTGGGAATTGAACTCAGTACCTTGCACTTGCAAGGCAGGAGGCAACACCGCTGAGCTAAATGCCCCACCCCTCAGAATTATTTAATTTTAAAATATAATTATTTGCTCAACATTTATTTAGAATTTTCCTTTGTAAGGCATTATATTAACCAGCAACCAAGTTATTTAAAAATAATTTCATAGTCTAATGAAATAGACTAAAGTATACCTTAGTCTCCGACTTATGAACATTCAAGTTTTGAACTTTCACAGATATGAATGGATCTAACATTATGAACCTTTAAAGATGAAAATAAGCCACAAAAGTAGTTCACATATCTGCCTGACATTGACACAGTTGTGCTGCTCTGTGCTTACTGTACAGTGCGATAGTGTACAGAAGTGCAGTGCCCAGTCAGAGCCCATGACATCCAGAAGCAAGAAGAAAAGCAGTGGTGATGTGGAGGGAACAGCTAGGAAGCACAAAGCAATAGCCATGGAAATAAAATTGAAAACAATTGAGAGATTGGACCAAGGCAAAAAGATGGTAGAAATCCCTCATTCTTATAGCATGAACCATTCCACCATTGGCACAATTCTAAAAAAAAAGACAAGATTATGGAACATGTGAAGTCTTTTGTGCCAATGAAGTCAACAATAATATCCAGAGCACACGGGAAAATGATGAAGGAGGTGGAGAAACTTCTCAGTGTGTGGATGCAGGATCAACATCAGTGTTGATTCTCATTCAGCTTAATTTTTATTCAAGAAAAAGCTGAAAGCTTGTTTGAAGACTTGAAGAAAAAATGGGGTGAAGAGAGAGCATCTTTTATTGCCAGCCATGGATGGTTTAATAGATTCAAGTCTCGAGCCAACATTTACAATGTAAAAGTAAGTGGTGAAGTTGCAAGTGGAGATTCGGTAGCTGCCTAGGAATTTGCAGCAACACTTAGAGAAATCATTGATAAAGGCACTTATTTATCCCAACAATTTTTTAACATGATGAGACAGGACTGTTCTGGAAGAGGATGCTAGAATGAAAGAGGAAAAATTGATTCTGGGCTTCAAAGCATCAAAAGACAGACTTACTTTTGTTTGATGGCAATTCTTCCAGTGTTAGGAAACTAAAGCCTCTTTTAGTTTACCATTCAGAGAACTCAAGAGCCCTCAAAGACCTGGCCACAGACTACCTGTTCTGTGGAAGAGTAACTCCAAAACATGGGTTACACAGGCAATTTTCCAGGACTGATATTTCTACCACTTTATCCCAGAGGGCGGGGGAGGGAGAGAGAAATATTGTTTTAGAGAAAGATACTCCATTCAACATTCTTTTGCTGCTTGACAATTCAGCAGCTCACCCCTAATTCATGAATAACTTTCATCTCAATGTCAAAGTAGTGCTTCTGCCACTGAATACTATGGCGCTCATCCAACCTATGGATCAAGGAGTCATTGCATCTTTCAAAAAATATTATTTATGTCACACTTTTTGTCAAGCAGTGCAGGCAACTGATGAAATAGAAACAATCTTTTGACAATTTTGGAAGGTCTATAATGTCTACAAGGCCATAAAAAATCAACTTTGCCTGTTGTGAGATTTTGGCTGACACCATAAATGGGGTTTGGAAGAACATTTTCCTGGTTTGTTCCTGAAGTTCATGGACCAGAGAAGACGAATGAAGAGTCCAAAAGGTCTTCAACAACTTAGTGACCCTTAGCAAGAAGGTGGAGCTAGATCTGCAAGAAGATAACTCTATTGAATTCCTTGTTATGCAACAGGAGAATCTTACTAATGAGGACCTGATGGAATTAGAGGCCCAGCAAAAAGATGAAGAGAGACAAGAGGAAGATAGAACTGAAGAACCAAAGAGATTCTCAACACAGGAAATGGTAAGGGAGTTTTCTTTACATGAAGAGGCACTGTTAGTTTTTGAGGCACAGGACTCCAATGTATAATGATATACAAAGATTGAAGCAGCTGTTCAGAATGCCATCCAGTGCGACAAAGTTAACTATGATGAGAACAAAAGAACTACTACTCAGACATCACTAGACTGGTTTTTCAAGAGGGTAGACAAAATCGAATCCATCAACAAACCTGTGTCATCAACATCAGATGTGAGTGAAATTCCATCTTGCCCTCCATCTCCTATTGCTGATGATCCTTCAGCTCCATCTCTCCCTATCCTCCCTCCTCCACTTAGTAGTTCTCTTCTTGTCAGTTCACTCCATGTAATCTCCTAAATGCCAGTTGTTGTACTGTACTCTAGCACCATTTTAAAGTAACTGTAAATTAAAAATAGTTTATTTACAGTATTGTGCATGGTTTTTAAAAATGCTTTACATTGTTTATTTGTGTAAAAAATGCATGACTCATTTTGTTGGACTTACAAATGAATCTGACTTATGAATGTTCTGCCAGAATAGAACTCCTTCATAAATCAGGGATTTAGTGTAATTATTTACTCAAAATTTATTTAGGATTTTCCATTTGTAAATCATTATATCAACCAATAGTAAGTTATTTAAAATAATTTCATAGTATAATGAAATAGACTAGACTAGATTAATTTATCGTAATCAATATTTCATTGAACTATGCTTAATTGGACTGACAATTCTAGTTGTTTTATAGCCTGGAAGGAAGTTAAAGAATTAAAAAAGAAGAAGAAGAAAGCTGGGTTTAGTGGCACTTGCCTGCAATCTCAACATGCCAGGAGGCTGAGGAACTTTGAGCCAAGCCTGGCTAACTTAGTGAGACCCTGTCACAAAACAAAACAAAACAAAATAAGACATACCCTCCAGTGAAAGTCCTTCCATTTGAAGTGTTTAGCAGGCAAAAGTGGCATACTTTGGGGTATTCTTTTCTGACCCCAGTTCTGAATGGATCATGAAAAAGACAAGACTGTACTCACTAAGAATGAGGATGACAAGCCATCAACATAAATAAATGCTCCTGGTTATAAATTCTACAGAGCAGGCTTATGAAGATAAGAAGCAACAGTAGGAATCCTAACCAGACATGGGTCCATCTCTTTAATGAGAGTTTGGGGTGAATCATAAATAAGTGAGGCTCACACAAAATAAAAGCAGGCTGAGACAAAAGGCACACTTATAGGCATTTAGTGTCAGGAAAGTATGGCATTTCACATAAGCTTCTCCATTTGAACTAGAATAGAGAATACTCATTGCCTTTCTGAATTATGTAATACAATAATGAAACTTCACCATTTCCTTTATTAAAAGTAAATTCCTAAAGCTTCTTATTTATAAATTGAATTGTCACACCAACACCATAGACATCATCATTACCATCCTTCCCAGTCCTACCTCTGTATTTTATGAAGTAAGTCTAAGAAAGAAGAGGAGGAGGGGGAGGAGGGGGAGGAGGAGGAAGGGAGAGGAGGAGGGAAGAAGAAAAGAAGAAGAAGAAGAAGGGGAAGAGGAGGAAGAAGAAGAAGGAGGAGGAGAGGAAGAAGAGGAAGAAGAAGAAGGAGAAGAAGAAGAGGAGGAAGAAGAAAAGAAATTATAAGTAAACTATAAGACAATGTTACTCATTAGAGAATGTTCAGAGACTTCATTACAGATTCATTTAGGAATAGAACACAGAAAAAATGTGTAATAAATAGAATTATTATCTTACAGGTACATCCACATATGGGGCCTTATTTTACATGAAAATTCATTGAGGATATTGCTCAGGAAAAATCAGCTTTCAAAACAAGCTAACAGGATTTTGGAATATGGTTATAGAAGCACAGAATAAAAAATAAAGTGATAATATTCTCTGGGCTTGATATATCTTATATAGAACACTATGATTGCCTTTCAGTTAAAAGTTGCCTTATGAATTGTGATTCCATTTTTATGCTGCATTTATTTTTGTACATTACATTGGCTTGTAAGAATTTTCTTTTACTTTTTATCAGAACTTCATAAAAGTAATTTCTTTATGAAAAAGAAAATATATTTACTTACATAATTGGTTAAAACACTTCTATATGGCAATATCTAAACTTCATTTTGAATTGTTATTCTGGCTCTTTCTTTTTATTTTTTTAAAAAATATTTTAAGAGTTTTTATTTTTCCTATTTCACTTTCTGGCTCTTTTCATTTCCCTTTGAATATATGCTTTACTAAATAGTCTGTTTTGAAATTAATGGCCAGTATCCAAAGATTTCTGATAAATTTTCTATACTGACATTTCAAAGAATACTTTAAATGAACCATCTCTTGGTCATAACATTTTTTGAAAATAATGAAACTCAATCAGAATTGTTATAGATTTTATTATGGAAAAATATAGACTAATATTTTGTGCTGTTTTATAGTTGTTTTTAGTTCTTTAACTTTTTATTTAAAGGGAAATCTTCAGTTTTTATAATGCAAGCTGTTTTAGGAAGATGTTACAATAAAATAGCGACTGTCCACATTTTAAACATACTGATCTAGACAGGAAGACAATGTTTCAAAGGAGAGAAAACAAAAAAAGCTTTTGAAAATTAATGTATTTCTTAGGTTTGCACATTCTTTTTCTAAAATTGATAACTGTTCAATGGAATTCCTACTTTTTCAATAGATAGTATTTTTTAGATTAAATTTGAATAAGAACTATGTGAGTAGAAGTAGAGATTCTGTAATAACTATTATAAATAACAGAAGGGTGCGTGGAGCAAGTGGGTGAAAAAAGTAAATTAAATATGATCAGTGCACACTACATGAATATAAGGAAATGTCACATTGAATGAGATATTGTAATTAATGTATTTTAATATGTAAATTAATAGATAATAATTTAATAAAATATATTGATTGGTGTTTATAATTAATATATTTGTATAATAAATATATTTTAATAAAAAGGAGATTTTGTATTCTAATATCTAAAATATGATTTTAGAACACAATTTATCCTCTTTTATTGTTATGAATATTAAAATAACCATGGCTAAAAATGAACGTAAAATGCTAGATCACATTGCTCTTACTAAGAAATTGATATGTCCCTTTGTTAGATCTTAACAGAATTATAGACATATTTTCTAAAAAATTATTCTTTTAAAATGTCATATTATAGCTTAGATGACTGTTTATAAAAATTCTTCATGAGAAAAATAATTTATGTACCTAAAATTAATGATTCTATCAGAGGCTATGAACATCTGATTACTTAACTCATAATGTTATTGATATAAAATTATCTTTTACAAAGAGATACAACAGAAAATATTTACAAACTACACTTGAAGTAAAAATAAAGCTGAAAATAAATAATAAAAGTGACTACATTTATTTGAGGCAATTAATGTAGACAAAAATACAATGAAAAAGTCTTTTAAGCAAATGTATAGGTTTGTGGAATTGATAGCAATTATAATTTAAATCAAGACAAAGCTTATTTTAAACTCTTCTGTTTTTATAGTATGTCCAAAAAATTTCCACCCTCCCCATTCATCACACCTAAATAGATCAAGCCTTCTGTCAGTCACTGCTGGGTAGTCCCTTCCACATTGAATCTGTGTAACAGACAGAAAGCAGCAGAATAACTTGAGGTTAGGATACAGCAAGCTGCACAGCTTCTGTCTTGCTCTTTTAGAACACTGACTCTGGGGGAAACTCGCTCTCACATAAGAGGTCTCATCACCCTTAGCCTAACATGTTTGAGGAAGCTCAAATGTGCCACCCTGCACGGGCCTCTCAGGAAAGAAGACAGGAAGAGAGAGAGAGAGGGATAGATAGAGAGAGGAGAACTGGCTAGTTCCCTGCTTTTTGAACCAACTGAGCTGAAAAATCAGCTATGTGTAAAGTGCTAACTCAAATGCGTCTCCCAGCTGAGTCCCCAAATGACTGCAGCTTTAGTGATCATGTTACTCTTGCTCCTTGAGAGGTACAAGTAAGAATCACCCAGAAAGGTCCAGTGGCCTCACAAACCATGACAGGTAATAATAAAATGTTTTAAGCCACTGTTTGTGGTTTTATTATGCAAAAGAGGACAACATTTTCTCTCTTGTTAAATGTATAGTACCAACAATAAAATTCTTTCATACACTAAGATTAAAGGAGCATAGAGAAAAGAAAATATTTTTGTTACCCTGCTATGCAAAAGTGAAAGAAATGTCCTTGGTTAATATATAATGACTTATTTCCTGGGTGATTTAATAGCTGTCTAGACAATTCTAAGGAACCATTCTATAGATATAATTTTGATCAACTAGTCTTCAACACTGAAAATGTTCCTGTTTTGGAAAGTAATATTTTTTACTTTTAAATAGCATTTCCAAAACTTTTTAGTAAAGACCTAGAAAAAGTCATACCCAAAGTATAATATTATTCTACTGTATGCTATTCCCTTTGTCAATGATAAGTCATAAATAATCGGATATATTTGCTTATATATGCAAATACATACCTTGATGTAGCCATTCTTCAACAGAAACATAATCTTGCACCCTAGAGAGATTTTAATGCAGTTCATAAAATTGGAATCAAGAGATTCAATTTAGTCCAACCTTCTTTTTGGAGTACTAAGTCTTTATCTGAAAAAAGTAAGAATATTACATGTTGTATTAGAATGTAAAATTAAATTCACTATCTCAGAGGACAAGATCAGAAAGAATAAAAATAAATGTGACTGCTCATTCATTCAAAGAAACACACTCTCATTTTCCTACAGATGCTTCAGTAAAGAGAACACTAATCTAATTATAGCATTTTTTAAAAAAAAATAAATTATCTTTGTGCTTGCTGTAAAGTAAACAACATAGCTGCAGGGCCTGCAGAGCTTCACTTATTAGAGGAAATACCATTTGATGATTCACAAAGGTAGATTTCTTTGATACCTGATTATGCACACTGAAGTCTCTAGGATGGAGGAGAGTGTCAAAAAGAGAATTTCACTGGGTTGAGAAAAATGTATACCTATAAAATAAGAGTTAGGTAACTTTTGCAACCTTTTGATTCACAGTTTTATCTGGGATAAAGTTTTGAGGATATAAACACATAAACAACCAAGAAAAATATATTCATTTCCTAAAAAATTTGATATTTTTTGACAGAGAACTTATTTATCTTAAGACCTATCAGATAAAATGACTCAGACACTGTAAGAATTCTGAAATTATATTGCCTGAGTTAGGCACTGGAGCAATGGGCTTGTAACCTAGGATGAGGTTGAGCTACCGCTCCTTGAGCAGACTGGTCTCACCTGTGCTTTCTGTTGCAGACTTATTAGGACAATAATAGTAGACATATTTCCTATCAACATGGCATTTAGTATGAAGTCTGCTTAGATATCCAAACTGGGACACTTTAGAGGAGCTAGGGAATTAAAACTAAGTAACTCACTAATTAATTACTTAATTAATATGTTGGGGCAGTGCATAAATTGTCATCATTCTAGGCAAACTAGAATACATGATGCTATGGCATGTGTCTAGATATCCCCCCAAGCCTCATGCTGTCATGAGTGGGGCTTTTTCAGAGGTTGCTAGATATGGAGTGTGTGGTGCTTGGACTGATTCATGGTACAATGCTAGGATCAAAGGTGCTAGGATTAAAGGTGTGAGTGCTACCTGTCCTAAATAGCCTGGATAAGATATAAGGCATAGAAAGAGCTGTGATTCTTCTTTGTAGCTTTGCTACTTTCTGCCTATCATAGACTGTTTCTCTTCTGTGATGCCACTCTGCCTTGGAGCCAGCTGATTATGGACTGAAACCTCTACAAACTGTGAGCTGAATAAACTTTTCTTCAATTAACTTTTGGTGTAGAGTATTTTGTCTCAGCAACTAGAAAAGTAGCTAAGACACATGGTCACTTCACACAAAGAAAAATACGTCATTATCACTGTCAAGGGCTCCCTGTATGTAATATTGCAGAACCAGAAGAGGATATATAACAGACTTAAATACTCTATGTCTCCATTCACTAATGGCAGAATAAAACACAAACCTAATGCTTTACCAGAACAACAGCTATCCCCTACCACCTGCAACTTTTGGCTTGCCTAAAGGCTTACCGTGAGAAAGATTTCTCTGGTTTGTGGAAACACATTTAAAGAGACCCTGTAAAACATAAATGTTATCTCTGAGCGCTTCTGTATAGCTACCAGATAACTCAATTTGGATATATTTATCACATTAGCAGTATTTTTTCTTGGGGAAAAAATAACAGAATCATGAGGGAAATGAATCATATTATAATCATTTTTGTTGAGATTATCCATGTAAAAATAATGCCCAAAGCATTGGGAGGCCCTGCCATAGGAGCATTGTATACACTATCTTGAAAAAGCCATTTCTCATCTCATAAAACTTACCAGCAACTTTAGAAAGACTTTCCTTATAAACCCAAAGAGCAAAATTTCCACAGTCGTATTTTTTATTGTTAATGTTCACAGCTATCTTACACTGGTTTTCTTTCCCTTATCTCATATTTCCCTACCAGAGTTCATGGACCACAACAAATACCTCCTGCCAATAGTTGAATTTTATACAGTGTATGTACAAGTATGCATTAAGTAAACTAAATTGAAAATGTACTCTGCTTTCTGTATTATAATGATGGGACTGTTATGATTCTTTCAGATACTTCCTGAGGGAGATAAATTCACTACAGGGTTATGTGTGGATAGATGGCCTGAGGGAGCTTCACAAGAACCTGGAAAAGGATATGCGGCCTGGTTTTATGTAGAGATCAAAACCCACACAGAACTAGGTCTTGCTCAATATACCTGGCAGGTGTGTCAAACTGGTTATTTTCCTTTCCTGTCCTGTGACATTGGAAAACAGTCCATATGATCACTCTCAATAGTGATACCAGTTGCAACCTTGGGGAATCCTAAAGACTTCCTTGTTTTCCATAATTCACCAGAAGTATTCACAGAATTCACTCAAAATGATTATACTAACAGTTATGTTTTGTTATGGTCATTCACTATAGTTTCTTTCAAACTTATGTGAACCACCCACAGGAAGAGGCATATGGGGTGGTATCCAGGAAAATTCCCCACATGGGGCTTCATGTTGGAGTCAAAACTTTTTATTGTGGTCTCATCATGTCAGCACACTTGACTATGTGGCTGATGTCAGTCTCCAGCAGTTTAGAAATTCAGCTGATACCATAAATTATTTGTTGAACTACCTGGCATAGCCCAAGGCTCCCAGGAAAACAAACATACTCTTATAAGGCAGAGGACCTGCAAAGAATTAGAGATTACCTCTTAGAAGCTGAGGACAAACACCAAAACTCTGTTTCATGAAGTTTATATTACTTACTTCTGGGATCTGCACTGATACACCATCCACACACGCACTCACTGCTTCTCCTAGATCTTCATCATTTAGTGCCTTTACTAGCACTGAACTTCTTCATAAACCAGGGCTTCAATTTCTAAAAGAAAGAATTGGTTTATTGAGCCACCACTACCTATGTGGCTATGAAGATTTGCTTTGAGTCCCCTCATGGGATCCTGACTAATAACTAACCTTCAGTTTGAGTGTCCTATGTGAAGGCTTAACCTCCTCTGAATCAATTGTGACTGAGAGCAATGAATCATTGCTCACCATTGAGACCCTCACAAGTAATTGTCCTAAATGCTTGCACTTGTGTACTGAAAATTGTGCCTGTCATTTAGTGCCTGACTTTTTGTTAGCAGGTATGAAAGACTATGTGTGAATAATACCTATATTTAAAAATGATAATAAGGAGTAGTTTGATATCAAGAGGTTATATAAAAAACTACATCTTTTTGCTTTACAAACACTCTATTGCCCAGTTGGTTTTAAAATTTGCATTAGTGATATTTGCAAACTTGCCACTGGGGTTCAAAATTATGTCAATTCAGGACCAATAATTCTTTTTCAATGGCATAGGTATAATATCTACCTTTTAACTATTGTTTTCAAAAAAGAAAATTTATGTCCTATCATTGTGAAGTGCCAGAAGTAATATTTCCCTTATTTTATGATGATAAAATGAGTATCTTAATATTATAAACTGAATTGTGCATCCTTTTCTCCTGAAATCATGTCTAGAAGCTCAAATCTCCAATGTGACTCTATGTGAAGATAGAGTCTATAAATAGGTAAGAAAAGTTAAGTGAAGTCATATAAGTAAGGCATCAGTGTGACAAAACCAGGGTCAGCATACCAAAAGCAAGAGGACGAGACACCTGAGCTCTCTCTCTTCCTTTCCTGTGAAGACACAGCAAGAAGGTGTAGAGAAGAGTCCTTTCTAGAAATTGAGTCCACTAGCATCTCAATGTAGTACGTTCACCTCCAGAACTGTGAGAAAATCAATGTCTCTTGAGTAAGCCACCCAGTCTAGTGAATTTTATCACAGTAACCCAGGCAAACAAATACATCTAGAGTGAGAATGACATGAATAACTGAATTAACACATGAATGAATAACTTTGTTGAACATTAACTTAATGAATAACTGAATAAATACAAAAGAAATTTAGTATGAAATGAGGATTGAAGTGTATTACACTCAAAAATATTCTGACTCATATATAAATTTAAAATTTCTCAGTGAGGGACCTAGAAAATCAGTAAGGTTTTAATTTGATTTAGGCTTATAGAATTCATATAATTTTCTGTTATAGGTATAATAAGATATTTTACCTTTTCTGTTCGAGATATAATTAGATATTTTACCTTTTGTGTGCATAATTGGGAATTTTCATTTACCATGCATTCTGAATAAGACTAAAGTCATCCGAAGATCAAAAATCAGTGAAGCAGCAGAAAGCATTAATGGGGGAGAACAATTCACCATGTGACCATCTGTCTCACATTCTGAATTCAAGAGACTTGGCAAGTCTATAAAAATGTCATGTGTGAACTTTCTTTAATGGTCATATTTTTTACTGCCAGATATATTAATTTTTAATTGCATTTCAGTGGGCATTAATTATAACCAGTTAAACAAATCTAAGATCTTCATGGGTATATACCACACAATTCTTTTTCATCTTTAAAGGTAATAGTAAATTTATGTCACATTGTTCAGGGTTCAGGAATTCACTTATTTTCTGTACTTTTTGGGTGCTGTGTTACCTCATAAAATTTCATATTGCCTAGGATCTCCTGCTAGAAAAATAATGTGGTAATTAAGTTAATTTGTATTGCTCTTCAGCAGATATTTAGCTTTGTATTTTTGTGTCACTCTATATATTTTTGTTCATTTTGCAGAACCTTCTCCCTGACAAGAGTGAATTGGAATGAAAGAGCCAGATAATGACCTGATATTTCAATATGATTTGCATACTTCTGCAGAAAATAGAAGTGTCTTTGAATTATTTTAGGAGTGTCTAGAGAGGTGCTCTGGTATAAGAACTATAGAGCAAAACACCATGATTATATGAAAAAAATATTTATGTGCTACCTCTAGCCCTGATCTCCTTGATCTTAGAAGCCTAAGGTCACTCACTGTTCAATAGTCAGGAGAGGCTTTAAACTGATTTGCTTCTCCAATTGCTTTGAGACTATAAGATTCATGATGGTAGATTCTTCTTTTGCTCATCACTCTCATCTCAGAACCTATGTTTGCTCGATGTATTCAGTAATTATTCAAGAAACATCTGTTGACTCACTGACTGGATGAAAGTTAAATGACATGCCATTCCTAATGCTCTGAGAAGAAAAAGGAAAGGATATAAATCACATCATGTAGTCTTTTGGCTCCCTTAGTCTGTTCTCTTTTCAGTTTGAAATATCCTTGAGAAGAAGCTCAGAAACTAGCAGGCCACACATGATATCTATTCTAATTCTCTTGAAAGCAGAAAATAATAAACTTATTATCTGCAGTTTTCTACATCTTCTTACAAATTAAAAAAAATGGTGCAGTGAAGTAAGCAGCTAGAAACCCCTACCCCAAGCAGAAAGGTCTTAGGCATGGTAGCAGCTTATGATAACAAATAGCTCCTAGGGCATGGCAGTGCTGGAGAGATAAAAAGGGTCCTGCTTTCTCCTGAGAGAAAAGAAAACACATTTGATTCTTGGAACACTGTGGCTCCTTAATAGTTTCCCCTACAATTACCCATTGTGTCAGAGAAAAGGACAGGAGAGGAAAGTCTTCATTCACATAATATCTGGATATTATCTTTTCCAAATGATTCAGTAATAGAGAAGAGACTAGAACCGGGGAGAAGACAAATTAAAAAAAATAACTCTTAGTCCATTACTCTTAGCTCCTGTACAGGCAAAAGGTGACTATATTACTCTTAAATAGATGAGAATTCATGATGAAATAGCAAACTCAGGAATACTGAACATGTTAAACTGAATGATATTTCTTATCAAATTTATTGTTTATGATATTAAAGATAATTAATTTCCTCTTTTATTGTCCAAATTTCTATATAGGAGAGGCTTTGGATACAACAATCTACATAGAAGAAGGCAAATGAAAGCTGCACTTGTATAATTATTATGTGTTTTGTCTTATAGATGAAAAATTAATCTAAAGATCACTTTATTGGCATTTGCATAATGTTGGGAAAATATAGTTTCTCCTCTGTAAGTAACATTATTTTATTTCCTTGGCCTGGATTGAACAGTTGTTGATTACATGTAATGAACAATGATAGTTAAACAACTAGTGTTTTAAATCATCATAAAAGCCATGCTTGGAATCAAGTCAGTAGGAAATCAGAAGTGACATGACAAGATTTTCTTCCAACTGAAATCTATGGGAAATCAGTATTAAACATCTACTATGGTTAGAATGTATCTTCCCCAAAAACATGTGCTGGAAATTAATCTCAGATACAACAGGGTAGGGAAGTGGGGTATATGTGGAGGTTCTTAGTTTGTGAGGGCTCCCTCAGCATGAATGGATTAATGTCAATTATAAAAGGGCTCGAGGCTGTGAATTTGATCTCTTTCTTTTTATCAACCATATTATGCTTTCTGCCAAGTTACAAGACAGAAAAATGTCCTCAGTAGATACAGTCACTTCATGATGGACTTCACTGCCCCTGGAAACTGTAAGAATGGATATCTGTTCTTATAAATTACCTAGGCAGTGGCAACTCATAGTGGGACAGAATAGGATAACACAGTATCCATAATGTTATGGCAGGCATCTAAGTGAAGACATGGTCTGATCAGGAACTTCCTCGGGAAGTTAGTCATTGTGCACATTGACTTACAATGTTTTAAAATGGCTAGAAAAATAAATAAATGCCTTGGCCTAAATACTAAATGTCCTGATGCATAGATATTAATAATAAACATATAAGCAGTATAAAATGTTTTGATTAAAATATAATATGATATAGTCAGGGTACATTCTGCTCCATTCTTTTCTTTACACACAGGCAGGTAAAGTTTCTTCCCTCCTGTTCAAGGGAAATAAATTGGCTCTGTTCAACTCGCCCAGACACTTAGAGACAGCATAATCAGTAACCTCATTCTTCAACAATATATAAACTAGCCTGCTGCAAAATTTGCAAAGCTCTGTTATCTGTGAAGTCTATACACTTTACACTTTATCTTGCTGGAAGACAATGAATATTTGTTGAGTGAACTATATATTACAGTGTGACCGAAAACTACAGTGAATGTTTACCTTTTAAAATTATTAAAATAAAAGACATATTACCATTAATCCATTTCAAAATCTTTCCCCTCACATCAAATACATTTATCTCATCATACTTTCCTCTTTCTGAACCAATTCACGAAGCCTTCTTTTGTGCCTTTATTTCCAGTTCTCTGACTGCCTTGATGTTCTGAATTAATTCCAAACATTTTCCTTTTGGGGTCATTTTGACTTTAGGAAAGGGCCACAAGTTGCACAGTGCCAGATCCAGTGAATAAAGTGGATGAGGACATGTATAATGTTTTTACAAGGCTGTATTTTGGTGGGATAGCATTCAGTAGCAGCACTCACTGTATTTTTGACCACATCCTATAAAGACATAAAAGAAGACTACCAGAACTGCTTCAAAAAGTAGTAAGAATGCTGAGTGTATTCTAAGCAATGGGGAGCAGTATGAGAGGGATTAATGACACTATGCCTTTTATTGTAATAAATTTTTAAAATTTAAACATTCACTGTATATTTTGATCACAACTTACACATACACTCTTAATTGATAATTGAGAAGCTTAGCCTGAGAACTTCATTCTATTCATGTTTACATGTTAAGGAATTTTCACTTTTTCATCTTTACTCTGACCCAGAACAAATCTATCTCCATAGCTTTGGGCAGAATCACTCTTTACTGGATATTCTGGGGGAAATTTACTTTACCTATATCTACTCATACTGATGGAAATGTTGGATATATATTTTAATCATCATTCTTGTTATCTGTTAATTTTGTTCTCAATTATCAATGGTTGTGTTTACTGACAGGAGTTAATATCAGCTAATTATTTAATGATGGAATTCTGGATTCATAAAATGGCATCTTAGCAACTATTAATGAATTATCAGTAATTATTATTGTCATTATAGTGAATTGGTATCTTAATTATTTCTAATAATTGATGAAATCAACATCATAGCTTCAGTGTCTTGATCTTCCTACAACTATTAATGTACTTCAAGTGAAAAGAAGCATACTACTTGGTGCCACGTTCCATTCTACTCTGGACTACTGATACTTTAAGGTTCTGGAAAAAGAGATTAAAGTTAGGAGAAAGAGGATATAAAGAGAAGAGACTTACAAGCACAAGAACAAATTCAGTTTGGTGCAATCATTAAGACACTCAGAATACACAGAATGGTGAGAGGGTGGCATGATGTGATCCTGGAGATTGGGTGATACAGATTCAAGGAATTGGAACTTTAAACTGTGGGCAAAGTAATGGAGTTAGAGGGCTACAGTGAGATTTTTAAATTACTAAGATTGTTTTCAGTAAATAAGAATAGTATACTGTTTCAGGGAGGCAAATTCTGTAGGTAATTATAATTGCCACATTTTCATAAGTTTAGGCAAAAAATAAACTTAGGTAATGAACGAAAATAGAGACGAGAAAAATGACTTGAGACTCATTAGGGGACAAGCAAAGGCTCTCATATTTTTGATGGGGAAAATCATAAATAATTAGTGATATTTATCAAAATTTGGGTTTCAATTGGAAGAAAGGGGCAAAGCAAACATTAGGGAGTGAAGAAGGAAAAACAATGAGCTCAAAGACACATTGAGTTGGTGATACAAGTAGGAAACTCAAGTGAAAATGTTTAGGTAGCATGGCAATTTTGTGGCCTAATAGAGGCAAGTCTGGACTAAAAATATTGCAAAGAATGCAAACAAGAAATGAGAATGTGAATAAATGTAGTAGTAGGAGAAATGGTAAAAATGTTTGATATAAAAGATATACTAAAGTTAGATTCAATAAGATTTGTCCCAAACTGATTTAACATTAGAGAGATTCATTGTCATTAAGCCAAAGAGCAAGTGCTATTATAGGTGTGTAAATCTTCAGATATGACCTAAAAACCTTTAAAGAGAACTATAATTAAACTTAAGTTTTATAGAAATATTTATTGTATATTAAGGTACTAAATATGAACTGTAGGTCAAGGTAAATGTGTTCCACTTTTTCTAAAGCATCTTTTACTATAAAATTTAATTAAAAGATATAGTGAATTTTTAAATTTATAAAAAAATTACAGCAATAGACATGTGGCATTACTCACCCTTAAAATACTACTCTTCTCATTAAATTAAATTATCACACCATTCTTGCCATTTTCTGAAGGAGAACTGGAAGTCTTCTTTTGTGTGTGTCTTCAGTAGTATTGTTTTGTCCATCTCATGTCCTGAATTGATTTAAACTATTTACATTTTATGGGTATTTTGACTTTGCAAAAGAGTGATAAATCACATGGTGCCAGATCTGGTGAATAAGGTTGATGAGGACACACTGTAATATTTTTATGAACCTGCTTTCCTTTGAATAGGATTTGGCAGGAGCATTCTCTGTATGTTTTTACCATACTTTTAAATATACTCACAAAAGAGAACTTTCAAAACTGCTTCAGAAAGTGGCAATGTTCAACATTGCTGGGCATTACAAAAATGCACATTAAAACAACAATGAGATTGCATCTTATTTTAGGAAGTATGATTCTCATCAAGAAATCAAATAGAAAAAGAAACCCTGTGCAATGTGGTGTCATTTGTACTGTCCACTGTGCTCGTCTTAGGGTTTGACTTAGAAGAGAATTTGAGAGATCCTCCCCCAGAACTGAGGAGGAGCCTTCTGGGCTGTCATACCAGAGCCCCCAGCACCGAGGAGGTGAGCTGCTTGGGCACCAGCAGCAGCCCCCCCACACACCCCCCCCCGAAATGAGAAGACACATAAACAAGTTTCAAAACAAGACTTCCAAAACACCTAAAGCAACCCTAAAGGGAAATAAGATGGAACAATCTGAGACTCAACCACCTGCACTCCCTGAACTGGCAACAAAAGAGGATCTGGAAAAAATGAAATCAGAAATAATTTATCAGAAAACAGCAGAGATTGTGCCCCTAGTGCAATATATGATTTATAAATCTAGAGAGGAGACAGATAAAAAAAATAGAGGAGCTGAGGAACATGATGGAATTACAACATAGGAAACAAATGAAATCCACAAAACACATGCAAACAGATTTCCAGGAGATTAAAAACTCCACTGAAAGTTTACACAGCAGAATGAACCAATGTGAGGACAGAATTTCAAAGATAGACAATAAGATTGCAATTAGTGACCAGGAAAAGAAAAATTTCTTTAAAATAGAAAGGGAACAGGAGAAATCAATCCAGAAGCTGCTAGATGATGCAAAGAAGAATAACATAAGACTGATTGGAGTCAATGAAGAAACAGGAGAGAATGCAGATGACATAAAAAATCTCTTCACAGAAATAATGGCAGAAAACTTCCCAAGCGGGGGAAAAGAGCTTGACATACAGATAAGTGAGGCATATAGGACTCCAAATAGCATTGATAAAAAAAAATCTACACATAGGCATATAATTGTTAAGATTCCAGAAACCCAACAGAAGAATAAAGTCCTACAAGCAGTTAGAGAAAAGAAACAAATCACATACAAAGGAAAACCTATCAGAGTCACAGCAGACTTCTCAACACAAACCCTCAAGGCAAGAAGAGCTGGAGTGACATATTTCAAGCCCTAAAGGAAAACAGCCTCCAAACCAGACTGATATATCCTAAAAGAACTATCTTTCAAAATTGATGGAGAAATAAGATACTTTCATGACAAAGAGCACCTTAGGAACTTCATGAATACGAAATCAGCACCCAAAAAAATTTTAGAAAAAATCCAGGAAAAGACAATGAGGATCACAACCCCAGGAAGCAAAGCAGAAAAAACCCATCTGGTATGACAAGAAATTAAATGGAAAGGGGGAGAACCCAACAAAAAGAAAAAGTCATGGCAATGACAAGTCAAAACGTTTCAGTTATAACCATCAAGATTAATAGTGTCAATTCACCAATCAAAAGAAATAGACTGGCAGAATGGGTCAAGAAGCAAAATCCAACAATATGCTGTATACAAGAAACACATTTAATTCCAAAAGAATTCAGAGACTGAAAGTTAAAGGGTGGGAAACAATGCTCTATGTGACATGAGCTTGAAAAAAAGCAGGAATAGCTACCCTCTTTGCAGATCAAGCAGATTTCAAACCAACACTGATTAAGAGAGACAAAGAGAGATACTACATCACTGTAAAGGGAACAATCCAAGAGGAAGAGATGACAGTCATAAATATCTATACACCAAACACTACTGCACCCAACTATATAAAACAAATACTAATGGACATGAAAAATCATATAAGCACTAATAGAATAGTAGTGGGGGACCTCAATACACCACTGTCACACATAGATAGATCTACTAGACAAAAAATATGCAACGAAATACCAGAACTCAATCAATCTCTTGAACATATGTACTTAACAGATGTTTACAGAGGGTTCCATCCACAAAATCAGAATACACATTCTTTTCAGCTAGATATGGGCTGTTCTCCAAAATAGGCCACATACTCACACATAGAACATATTTAAGTAAGTGCAAAGGAATTGAAGTTATCCGCTGAAGTTATATTATCAACCACAGTGTGATGAAATTGGAGATTAATAGCAAAAAAACCCCACAAGGATTTCATAAACACATGGAAATTGAACAACACACTTCTGAGTAACCAATGGGTCAAAGAGGAAATTAAAGAAGAAATCAGACAGTTCCTACAATTGAATGACAATGGCAATACAACATAATGGAATCTAAAGGACACAATGAAAGTAGTCTTATGAGGGAAATTCATAGCAGTGACTACTCATTAGGAAAACAGAGACAGCCCATTTAAACAACCTGATGCTGAACCTCAAGCTTCGAGAAAAAGAGGAGCAGGACAAACCCAAAGCTCATACAAGAGAGGAAATTACAATGATCAGAAGAGAAATCAATGCAATGGAGACTAAGAGAATGATACAAAAATTCAATGAAGTCAAGAGTTGGTCCTTTGAAAGAATAAACAAAATTAACAAAGCCTTAGCCAAACTTATCAGAAAACATAATGAAAAAGCCCAAGTCAATGCAATTAGGAATGAAAAGGGTGAAATTACAACAGACCTAGTAGAAATCCAGAGGATCATCAATACCTATTTTGAGAACCTATATGCCAATAAGATAGAAAACACAGAAGAAATGGACAGATTCCTAGATACGTATGAAGTACCAAAGATGAACGAAGAAGACCTAAAAATTCTAAACAACCAAATATCAATAATAAAATTGAAAACATAATTAAAAACTTACCAACTAAGAAATTCCCAGGTCCTGATGGCTTCACTGTCAAATCGTACAAGACATTTGGAGAGGAACTACTGCCACTACTGTTTAAACTCTTTGATGAAATTGAAAGGGAAGCAATACTCCCAAATTCATTCCCGGAAGCAAACATCACATTGATCCCCAAAGCAGAGAAAGATCCAACCGATAAAGAGATCTATATACCAATCTCAATAATGAACACAGATGCAATAATCCTTAATAAGACCCTGCAAACAGAATCCAGAAGATCATCAAGAAGATCATACACCCTGATCAAGTGGGATTCATCCCAGGGATGCAGGGATGGTTCAACATATGTAAATCAATAAATGTAATACACTATATCAATAGAGCCAAGGACAAAAGCCATGTGATTATCTCCATAGATGCAGAAAAATCATTTGACAAAATCTAACAAGCATTTATAATAAAAACCCTACAAAAATTTGAAGTAGGTGGTCTCTACCTCAATCTGATAAAAGCCATCTATGAAAATCCAAAAGCCAGTATGATAATAAGTGGTCAAAAACTGAAATCCTTCACACTAAAATCAGGAACAAGACAAGGATGTCCACTATCACCACTCTTCTTCAATATAGTTTTGGAAACATTATCCATGGCAATTAGACAAGAGAAAGAAATAAAAGGAATAAACACAGGTAATGAAGAAGTCAAACTGTCATTATTTGCAGATGACATGATACTGTATATAGAAACCCCAAGAACTCCACCAAAAGTCTTCTAGACTTAATAACCAAATTCAGTCAAGTAGCTGGTTACAAGGTCAACACACAAAAATCAATAGCTTTTCTGTACACGAACAACAGACTCACTGAGAGAAAAATAGGACAAACAATTCCTTTCACAACAGTATCCAAAAACTTGAAATACCTAGGAATCAACCTAACAAAAGAAATCAGACCTCTTCTCTGAAAACTATAGCATTCTGAAAAGGGAGATTGAAGACAGTATCAGAAAAAGGAAAGACATCCCTTGCTCCTAGGTAGGAAAAATCAACATAGTGAAAATGGCCATGTTTCCAAAACTAATATATAGATTCAATGCAATTCCAGTTCAAATTTCAGCAGCATACTTCAGTGACCTTGAGAAAGCAAACCAAAAATTTGTTTGGAACAAGAAGAGACCTAGAACAGCAAAAGCAATTCTAGACAGAGACATGGCAGGGGGTATCACAACCCCCAATTTGAAACTATACTACAAAGATACTGTGATAAAAACAGCATGGCACTGGCAAGGACACAGACCTGAGGACCAGTGGAACAGATTAGAAGAGGTAAAAACAATTCCAGACACACTCAATCACCTCATCTTCGGCAAAGGAGCCAAACACCCTCACTGGAAAAAAGATAGTTTCTTTAATAAAAGGTGCTGAAAAAATTGGGCTTCAACTTGCTAAAGATTAAAGCTAGACTTATATCAAAACTAGACCTATATCTCACCATGCACTAAACTATAACTGAAATGAATTAAAGATCTAAATATTAAATCAGAAATGCTGAACAGCCTGGAACATAAGTTAGGTAGAACTCTTGAAGACATTCATGTAGGAAAAGATTTTAGACAAGAGAAAGAAACCTCAGTTGCCAGTGAACTAGCACAAACAATCAACAAGTGGAATCTCTTCTTATTAAAAAGCTTTTGCACAGCATGAGAAACCACCAACAGTGTGAAGAGACAATCCACAGTGTGGGTAAAATTTTTCATCAGCTATTCCTCAGACAGAGGTCTACTATCTAGAATCTATAAAGAACTTTAAAAAATTAGAACTCCCAAATTTAAAGACTGAATCCAAAAATGGGCATCTGAAATGAACAGACATTTCTCAAAGAAGTAGAAATATTAAATAAACACATGAAAAAAATGTTCAAAATCACTGGTCATTTGAGATATGCATATAAAAACAACACTGAAGGGCTGGGGATTTAGCGCAGTGGTTCTGGTGCCTGCCTTACAAGTGCAAGTCCCGAGTTCGATCCCCTGTACCAAAACAACAACAACAACAACCTCAAAAAGTAGAACAATACTGCAATTCCATCTCACCCCAGAAAGAAGGGCTGCTATCATGAAATCACCCAATAACAAACGCTAGTGGGGCTGTGGGGAAAGAGAAACCCTGCTCCACTGCTAGTGGAAGTGTAGAGCAGTGCATCCACTGTGGAAATCAGTATGGAGATACCTCAAAGAACTAGGACTGGAAGTCCCATTCGGCCCAGCTATTCCCCTGCTAGGTATCTTCCCCAAAGAATTAAAAGTATCATACCACCGTGATATATGCTCACCACTATTTATAGTGGCATAATTCCTAATAGCTAAAACTTGGAAAAAGTCCAAATGCTCATTAACTATAGACTGGAGAAAGAAAACCTTTTTTTAAAAAAATAAAATGGAGTATTACTCGGCCATGAAAAATGAGAAATTGGAGACATTTATAGTTAAATTGATGCACATTGAGGCGATTCTCTTAAGTGAAGTAAATAGGACACATGTGTGTAAATACTGAATAGTTTCTATAGGGTGAGAAACTGAAAGTGTAAATAAGGTCTAAAAGGTATAATAGATAATGTGAAATAGGAAGAAAAGGGGGGAAAGGGGAAGGGGAAGTGGGAGCGGTAGGGGACAGGAAAGAAGGGAAGGGAATTAATATGAGAAAATTGAAAAATGGAAACAAAGTCTTTGTAAATAGGGATGGATGGAGGGGTTGAATGGAGGGCAAGGGAATGGGGAAAAAATAAGAACCAAGAGAGATTATATAAAGGTGCAATTTTCCAATGATGAATGTTATTATATTACATGCCGAAAATGTACCAATAAAATTAATTTTAAAAAAGAAATCAAATAATAACAAATGCTGGTAAATCTTCATGGAAAAAGTAACCTTTTTACATTGTTAATGTGAATATAAACTAGTACAACCCCAGTGGAAATCCATTGCACCCAGCTATTCTTTTAGGTATCTTCCTGAAAGACTTAAGGGCATCATATTATTCTGGTACATACATACCTCTATTTATAGTAGCAAAATTCATAATAGTTAAATATTTTATGCAGGCTATATGCCCATCAACACATGAATGGATAAAAGAACTGTGGTATTTATACACAATGGAGTAATATTCTGCCATAAATATTAATAAACGAATCATTCTTAGAAGAATGGAAGCAACTTGAGACTATAAGGTTAAGTGAAGTAAATAACACAAACAAGCTTAAATATTGCATGTTTTCTCTTATATGGGAAACCCAAAATAAATAAAGAGCAAAATAAAAGATAGTAGGAAATAGGGATACATTTCTCAAATGGGAAAGGAATTTACAGATGGATGGAGGGTGAGAAATGGTATGAGAAGGGAAAAAATTAAGGTGAGTTATGTACACATATCAACTCTGTACAAGGAATGCAATCACTGTTTACTGCAAACATGTATTAAGAAAGTGGCATGATTAATAGGATGTCTTTAACTCTTTCAGAAAGACAACTAAAAGTGGAATAACTAGGTAGAATGGAATTTCTATTTTCAGTTTTTTGAGAACTTTCCATACTGATTTCCATAGTGGTTGTACAAGTTTAGATTTCCCTGTTTGTAGAAGCACAATTCATAATAGCTAGATCTTGGAAGTAGCCTATATGTCCATCATCAGGTGAGTGGATAAAGAAAAGTGTGGCATTTATAAAAAACTGAATTACTTCTGTCCCATAAAGAAGAATAAACATGAGTCATTTGTATGAAATTAGATGCACTTTGATACCATAATATTAAGTAAACTAAAACAGACACAGAAGATTAAATTTCACATGGTTTGGGCATGTATGAGAAAAACAAAATATAAATAAAAAATAAAAGATTCAAGGAGAAGGAGCAAGAGATAGTGCGAGAACAAGGGAAAGGCATAAAAAGCTAATTAAGATGTGTTATGTACATGTACTAACTCTCCAAGAAGAATGTAATCATTATGTACTGCAAATATGCATTAATAAAAATAAGTACTAAAAATTAAGATTGATGGCATAAGTGTGTTCAAAGTGAGGGAGAATATTTTGAGCAGGATTAATGGCAATGTGTCTTTTACTGCAATAACTTTTAAATAATTTGGGGCTGGGGATTTAGCTCAGTGGTTCTGGAGCCTACCTCGCAAGTGCAAGGACCAGAGTTCAATCCCCAGTACCAAACAAAAAAACAAAAACTAAAAATCATTTAAACATTCATCATATTTGTTGATCACATCTCATGTATGTATAGTTACTACGTGTTTATTGAAGCAAATTAACATATCTATAGTGTAAGTTTTATGATATTATCAATTTAGTAAACGTATGCTATGTGTTCATTGCTAAAAACATAAAAAAAGAATATTCAAGAAACTCATTCTAATATATATAATTTCTATACCCGAAGCAAGGACAGTATGACAGTGAATTACAGCAGAGGGCTATATCCACAAACTAGGAGGGTCAGGGTTGGCTTCCCATAGCTTATGAATTCTTCACGAAATCTTGAAATCAAGAGGAGTTAGTTTGGTACATTGGCATGGGGTTGGAGCACAACAGGAGGTGTTAATGGCATCAGCATCTTCCTGTGTGCATGGGGCACAGGGCACAGTGAGCAATGCTGTAAAAATAATGACATATGCAAGTGAGGCAGGGGTGTAAGGAGAGAATGAACCCAAAGACGAAGACTCAGGTGGGAGTAGTATCTCTATGCAATGATTAAGGATGTAAAAAAAAGAAAAGTGAGAAGAGAAGCCAGTTTCAAAGAATAGGCTATACGTTCAACATCAGATGTATTGACATAGAGACTGATATTAGGGTAGAATAACTACTGTAGTAAATACCACTTCAGTGGCTTAACACTTTGTATTTTCCATTTATATCGCAACACAGTGGTGGGTGTTTGGAGAAAGTCTGTGCTCAGTAACTGCCATTCAAGTACCAAGACTTTCTCCAACCAGAGTTTCTGTCCTCCTCCACCTCTTTAGAACCTTTTCCATGGTGATTATGGATGAAAAAAAAAAAAGTGAGAAAAGAAAGTTAAGAATTTTAAATGGTGAGACGGTGAAGGTAATATGTGTTTATGGGCTAGACCTGAAAGAAGTGTGTTCTTAGTTACTTTCTTCCATCTAAAACACAATACCCGACACCCACAAATTAAGGGAGGAGAGGTTGATTTTGGCTCACGGTTTTTAGAGGATTCAATCCACAGTAGGCTCGCTCCATAATAGGGTGGTATGTCAGAGAATGATTGCTTACGTCATGGCAACAGGAAGCAGAGTGCAGGAAGGGCCGTGTCCCGGATGATTCACCTCCTCTGACCAGGTTTCACCTCCCAACAACACATTTAGCTACAAAGTCATCAGTGAACTAATCCACTGATGAGAATCACCGCCCGATGATGCAATCACCTCCCCAAAGCCCCAACTATGAAGCTTTCGGAGGACATCTAGAAATAAACCGTAACACTTCTCATTTGTGAAAAGTCCGGCATATAGTCAAATTTGACTCTTAAGAGATTTGAAATTTAGTCCAGCTAAATGAACAGCAGGGGAGGGGTCAAGGATTCAGTGATCAATTTTCTGTTAAATAAATGAGCAGAAATAAAATGCATATACAACATTTAAAATACATCAATGCACTTGTGAATTGTACATGTATATGTTATGGCTTATGCCTAGATGTCCAACCAAAGTCCCATATGGTAACAGGTGGGGCTTTTCAGAGATGGCTGGATCCAGGGTGTGTGATGATGGGATCAAATGTGTGGTGCTTGGATTAAGTGTGTGATGCTAGAATTAGGGGTATTGTGATTACTAAATTACTCCACTGATTGATTGGCATAGTTCTGGGTGTGGATAATGGGAAGGCCCACCTTGGGTGTATGTGTGGTGGGACCACCCAAAGGGTGGTAGCCTGGATGCTTATAAAGGAACAGAATGAAGAAAGCCCTGCTACTGCTTCTTTGCTACTTTTCTTCTTTGCTATTTTGGTACCTTCTGCCAACCAGGAACTGTTTCTCCTCTTCAATGCCCTTCTGCCAAGCTACCTAGCCTTTGAGCCAGCCAACTATGCATTAAAACTTCTACAAACTGTGAACTACAATAAAACTTTCCTCCTTTGAGTGTAAGGTGTTTTGTCTTAGCAGTGAGAAATGTAACTAAGATAGTATGCATGGTAAACATTAAGAAATCTTTAGAAATGATCAAATATATTGAAAAAGCTCAGAAACCCTTCAACATTCATAGGTACAACAATTTTTAAAAAATCATAAAGAATAGGATGAGTATAATATAAATGGCTGGAGAAGTAGTAAGAAGACTAGGACAGACAATAGCAAAGATATGAAGGGAAGAAAAACACGATCAAAAGGGAGCAGTGGTCAAAAGGTTTATGTTCCAGGGTAGCTAAGTAAGAGAGAGGAACCCTTGTCTACTGTCTAAAACCTTATTTCAACTTGCTGCAAATTCATCGTGCCATTTAGATAGTTGAGTGACCTACAGAAAGGGGACTATGATTGTATCTAGAGAAATAAATTGACTTGATTTCTGATTTATTATTTATATCCCACTTGTTTTAAAATTTAATATCATAAAGCACTCTGCATAGCTTAATTGCTGAGATTTCAAATTAGCTTTAACAAAATCTTTAAATCCTCAACTACAGTTACTTTTCTTAGACATGTTTTTTGTGTTGTATCTTTCTCAAAAAGATGAAAAATCAATAAAATCATTTCTAATTAAATTTAGCTTTTCATTTTTATAATCTACCTATTAAACACTTTCTTCACTTAGATTGCAGCTGTCTTTTGTATTCATAATGTGCTATAAAATATAGGCACAAATTCTCTAAATATTTGGCATATATATATCTACTCATTATTTGCTTATGGGAACATATAATTAAATTTGAAATAGTGACAAGTAAAACCAATTATAAAATACCTACCAAATATCTTAAAATTTTCTTTCTTATTATGAAAATCATTAATGCTGCCACTTAGAAATTGTGTAGCTTTAAGAAAGAATGCAGATGAAAAATGACCATTCATTTTATGTGTTTTAATATCAATGATTTAGGTGTTTAAATATTACTAAAACATCCTAAAAGTTTAGGTATAAATTGTTTGGCATTAAAAATATTGTGAAGAATTGTTTTCAAATATTCTACTGTTGATCTTTCTTTTAAAAAGCAAGTATTGATGAGAAAATATGGGGCTGAAAATCCTGAGTGTACTAAGAAGGAAAGATTAAGAGCTAGAAATTTAAAAGCTCAACAGTGGCAGGACTTCATCAAACAACATATATAAGTAACAGAGCTGGTCTAGGCTAGTATTTAGTGCTGAGATGGATCATCACACAAGCCTCGGCTTGGGAGGCCTGAGAGGAAACCGTTGTCACCTGCCCAGGAAATAAAACAAGGAAGAGCAGATACAAAATAAAAGAAAGCAAAACAAAACTCCAGCCACTTGAAGAATAGTCAAATGATGTTTAGCAACAAGAATTAATACTAAGTAAATGGTATCTTTTCCCCTTAATTATAAATAACACGTTATGAAATATTCTAACTCTGAATTCAAATTCTGTTTACATGTATCATTCAAAATATGTTAAGCCTGTATAATCTGGGCTTTCTGCTAGGTGGTGGCAATATAAAAAAGAGGTCATGAATAACCTTTTCTGGCAAAAAGCTTTAATTTTCATAGAAGAGAAATGAATACATAAAAATAATGGTGGAGGAGAAATATGTTCATCCTACTGGAGCACAGAAATAAGACTTCTAGATCTGACTGATGGGCCATGATCATTTCCAGGCTGAGAGAATACTAGAACTAATTTAGTGATGTGTCAACATTAGGTACATATATATATTTACTTCAGCAATAATAACATCAACAACGAAAGCAAATTAGCAAAATAAAAAAAGAAAATAATCACATATGTTGATATCTCAGTATATACCAGACATTGCACTATCTGCTTCATTTGAATTTTCACTAAATGTATATATTTAACTTTCAACCAAGATATTGATAGATTTGGGCATATCATGTATATAAAGAAGATTAAATCTGTTAAGTATCTTGAGCAATGCAATATAATTCTGCACTGGTGGCAAAGTACAAATATAGGCAGTCTTACTCCAGACCTTGTGTTTTTAACCATATCAGACAGTAAAAATGTATGTCTGAAAAACACAAAAGCTGAAGAGAACCCTTAGGCCCTAGGGTAAGCAGGAAGAAGAAAAATCCTATTTTTGTTTTTATTTCTTTCTGAGTGACGTCAGCTTACTAGAGGGACTTCCAAAAGTACCTCTGGATATGGCCAAGTATGGACAGTTTAATATGGCAGGGCATTTTTTTATCATTTACAATGTCGAACAATATTAAAAAGAAAATGCCCTGATCCTCTGAATTGATGTGGCTTTTCTTCTGTCATTTTAATGCAAGAACAAATAAAATACAAAGAACACAAGAGGTTGTGTGACTACTGTCTTAAAGTACAAATCATAAGGACTTTTGAAAATTATTGTCTTAAATTCTTTTTTAGTCTTCCTTTCAAAGTGAATGATTTTCAATTTATATAAATACTTCACACGGGAAGTTGTTAAAACATTTCTGTCTCTCACTTATCCACCCTATCAGGCTTTTATTTCTGTTTTTAGTCAGTTAAGATTATATGCCTGTGGTGATAATCTCTCTTAATTTGTTGGCAACACCTCTCATCTCTTCCCTTATTGTACATGCTTATTTGAAGCCAATCCTAGTTATTACAACCCTCTACCAATCTGAACTATCCCCATATCAGCTGACCATGACTGGTAATGACTGACATCACTTTAAATTCATGGTTCGGTGGACTTTTATGTTACATGTGTTAATGTCTTATTTACCAAGTTTATTCATTCTCTTCCTTTCCCTGAGGACCATGTTGTACATTCTTCTCAAATTTTCATCACTGCTACTGTCATTCTCATTTACAGACGCTGGACATTTGCCTCTATTTCATTTAGGAACTTCAAACATGTGGAAGAGAACTTCCTCATCTACGTATGTGGGTCCATAAAGTAATAACGTTGTAAAACAGTGAACTCTCTATAATCTCACAAACCTGAGCTTGTCTTACAAAGTCAAAGAATGAAATCATGGACAAAAGGGGGAATTTAGGAGAATATTTATTGGAGCTAAAAGGAACAAACGTAGCTCCCATTTTTCTAGGAAGCATTTCTATTGGGTTGCCAGAGTGTTTTCTTTGTCCAGGTATTATATGGATAAGCAGAGAGTGGGAACTTGTTTAGTTATCTGGTGATCATCTATCACAAGTGGCTCTGTGACTTTAGAGTAACCAGTTAGGGTTGAGGCTTTGTAATATAGAGTTTAAAGACACTCAGTCAGCTGGACAAGTTTTAAAAAACCCAGGTCAAAGGAAACAATGTACTCTGGCCTAAGAAGATTCTTCCTGGGAGGAAGGGTTCTTATCTGTCTATTCTTTTTTCCCCCATTGAATTTGTTGGTACATTTTGCCTATACATTATGATCACATTCATCATTGGGAATTTATACCTTGGTTCTTGTATTTTCCCCATTCCTCTACCTTCCTTTCCACCCCTCCACCCATCCCTATTTACAAAAACTTTGTTTCCCTTTTTTCCTTCTCTCTTCATATTAAACTAGAGAAATTTATAGCTAAATGGATGAACACCGAGGCCATACTCTTAAGTGAAATGAATAGGACACATATATGTAAATACCAAATAGTTTCTCTGGTGTGAGAAACTGCAAAAATAAATGAGGACCAAAATGTATAATAGATAATGTAAAATAGGAAGAAAAGGTCCAAAAGGGAAGGGGAAGTGTAGGGAAGGGGGAAGAAGGGAAGGAAAAAATATCTGCCTATTCTTATCCTAACATTTTATCCTTTTTCTGTGTTTGCTTTTATATTTCTAAACTTAAATAGCTGCATGGCTTGAATTAGCTCTTTTTCTTTTCTTTTCTTTTTGGTACTGGGGATTGAACTCAGGACTTTATGCTTGTGAGGCAGGTGGCAGAACCACTGAGCTAAATCCCTGGCCCTGAATTAGCCCTTAACTTGGTGCATATGTTGTTTTCTTTGTATCTAGCTGATTCTATCCTGGGCTCATCCCTTTCACAATTTGACAGAAGACATATTTTAAAAGAACACTGAAACTTGTATGTTCAGTCCCTGTATGTCTCATTACTTGGTAAGCCAATGGCAAAATTAATAATTCTGGTAAAATTTAATGAAAGTTGCAATTATGTCATTCTTATCTTTAATTTAATCATTTTCGTACTTAAAATTTTGTGTCTGTCTCTTCTCCATCAGAGTTCTCTGAAGTTTTTTGTTTAAACCTCTTTTTTTCCCTAATGATGCATAGTTTATTAAGCCATTTATTATTATTACTATCAATATAAATAATGTGTGAAATATCATTTAAAAAGATACTGGCATTTAATCTTTAAGAGTTAACATCTTTTGAAGATAAAAGTACCATGTAAATGATATACTTACTTCATTGATACAATTAATCTGTTAGTGAAAATGTAACTGAAAAATCAATGTACTTTTATATGATCAGTACTGCTTTTGCTGTAAGTGACATAAATGGACTTTGAACTAAATCTAGCAAATGAGGCTACTTTATTGACTAACATCAAAGGTAAGTGCCGGATTAAAATGAGAGCTGGGGTTAAGTATTTTTTTCTTAATGTTGCTGCTCCCGTTCTACTGAATTTTTCCATAACTATGTACAAAGTTACTGAAAGTCTACATTTAAATTCTCTCTTATCTGAAACCAAGGAAATAAGGGCTCCTTTATATTGTTCCAAGTTTAAAAGTCCCAGGGACAGAATATTACTGGTCCTGCCTGCAACAGATAATGACTCTATTAAAAACAGTTACATAAATATGGTATCAGAATCTGTAAGAAGATGGCAACTTCCTTTGGAGAAATTCTAGTTAGTATTGGTACAAGGAAACTGATACAGTGATTCAGTGGAAACGTAATGCATGAAGTGTTGCACTGGACAGAGAAAACAACAGATGTTTTAGATCTTTATACTTCCTAATTGGAGACTGTTATCCTAGAAGCTTAAATGTAATGTTTTTGTTTGTCTTTTGGGGATTTTTTGTGTGTGTTTTTTGTAACACAACAAAAGAAATCTAAAATTTTAAAGTTACATATACAATAGTTTACAGCCAAAATTGCACAAAAAGGGAAATAGTTTAGTTCTAAAAGAAAATTCTCCACTTGAAGCAACATAAAGTGGTTATAAACCTCTTCAAAGCCAACTAAGTGTGTGATGAAAAATACTTAAATTAACATTATTGAAGTTAACATAAATACTTTGTTATCAGGAATTTTTCACATGCTCCAACAGCTTAGAATGCTAAAGTAATACAAGAAAATATTCTATCATACAAAGTAGTGTAAGTTATTGGTAAGCCTAAGTATTTTTATTATTTATTTATTTATTTATTTTGGTACTGGGGATTGAACTTGGGTCCTTGCACTTTCGAGGTAGGTGGCAGAACCACTGAGCTAAATCCCCGGCCCAAGCCTAAGTATTTTTAAATGCTCTTAAATAAAAGTCACATCTTTCTTTTAAATAAACAGCATTCTTTTTCTTTGAACATATGACAACTCTTCACTTTTCAAAAACTGGTGTTTTCCTTGTGTATCTGAATTTTGTGATGTAGGTATTTGAATGCCCTAATGTCCAGGTAGGGAAATCAGAGAGTGAATTAACAGAGAAAACAAGTTTCTTTAATTTCCATTCTGTAGTTCTGAAAAATATAAAAAATTCTCTTAGAAGTAAATGTTAATTATGTTACTAATATTTATCTTACTCAAAACAAGTAGAGAGTTGCCTCATATGCTGCTAAGCCCTTTGTGCTACAGGAAGCATACAGTGGTGACCATTACTCTGGAAACTCAGTAACAGGAAAATGTTTGGGTCTATTCTGTTCACTGCTTTCTCATGGTACCCAGGGCAGTACTTGACCCACAGGGAAAGTTACATTAGTTATTTTTACTGAATTAGCTAATCATTGCTGCATTGTAATTACAGAATATTATCTTTGATATCCTGCATAATGACTATAGACATCAAATCCAACACAAGTTAGCAAATATGAATGCTACAAAAGGGAGGTGAAAACATTTACATATCCTTTGATCTTTATTATCACATTTCTGAAAATCATGGGGCAAAGACCAGTATTAGATTTAAAGAAATGGAGAGAGAATCTTATACTTTCCATCATGAAAAGAGCAGACAATGTGGATCAATTTTTGAGAAAAAGCCTTAATTTCTAAGGTTGTATATTTAACAGAACTTATTATTTAACAACAGCAAAAAATCATGTATTATAGCTTCACATAAATTTGCTCATTTCATTTCTCCCAAAATAAGTAATCATGTTAGAGAGATTTCTGTGAAGCCATATTTAGTTGTTTAATATTTTGAGCTATTAAAGAAAATTACTTTTGTCAACAAATGTCATTCATTCCAGAAGTCGGGATGTACGTTGTACTATTTTAAGGCAAGTCTTGAAATAATGGGCAGATAAGTCTTTGCATTCTGAAAATAAATGGACAAAAATACAGATTCCCTCTATGAAGCCAACTCCTGGTTTGCGCTTATTGTAGGCACACTGTTGCCATGCAGGAATGCATATGTTGTGAGGTACTGTGGGGCCTGGAAGGCATGTTCATATCTTTAAAATGGTTCAAAGTTTGTTTGCCAGGGAAACCTTCCACTTGAAGACAAATTGTGGTGATCTCTGTATAGGAAGAACACCTGGGATGCTTGGCAACACATCTGGTTTGGCTACGTTCTTAAATGTTGTAATGAGTCACTGCCTTTTCTAGTTGCATACAATGTCATCAAACACTGTGCCAGCAATTCTGAATGCACTTCTTCCACTAGCACAGAAAATGAAACCCGAGAGCCAAGGATTTAAATCATTCTTTTCAGCATGAAAACAAAATGAACTTTTTTTACTATATACTATGTGCCCAAAACTAAAATTCTTGTTTACATTTGGGGAAATGGTATTTATTTATTTATTTATTTAATTTTTGCTCTCTCTCTCCTATGCTTTGGAAGGAGACAGGAAAAGAATAAAGACAGAGAACAAAATCCATTCAAAACTACTTGACCAGCAAGAGTTTATGAATGCTTCGGCTAAGGGAAGAGTATTTGTGACAATATAAACTAGATAATTTAGACAAATCCTTTAATTATAGTTGCTGTTCCAAACAAAGCAAAATTCACTGAGGCTTTACAACTCAAACCAACCAGAACAATAACATGGTGAATCTGGATCAGGAGCCAAGTAAAACTGGGTTGGTATCATATATTTTGAATTTTATATTTTGCAATAGACTGACAAGAAATTGTGGAAATATTCTGCAGTTTCCATTTAGATATATCTCAGATTTACCAGTGGTGACATTTTTCATAGCTAGAATATATAATCAACACAAGGGGAACTTTCCATTAATTTCCACAAATGAGTCTCCTATTTTCACTGTGTTATCTGATGTTGACCAGTTCAAGAATCATTTGTATTACATTTACTGAACACTTAACATTTGTCATAGAGTATAAATTTTTCAAGTTAATCCCATGGAATGGCTACTAATATCTTTAACCAACTCCATAGATGATGAAACTCAGGCATAGAGATAAGTTGAGTAATGTGTTCAAGATTACATATGTAATAAGTATCAAGGGCAGGCTTATGAATGCAGTTAAAATCAGGATAAACCACCACACTCAAATAACAAGTCACTTCCAAAAATTATTTCCACTTCTGGAAGAGTTAAGAATATCAATCGACCACCTCTCATTAAGAATTAAACTGCTTACATGCTTGCTTGCATTCTTTTAAAACTTATTTAAGATCAAGTCCCTTGAGGAAGGGAGGGAAGTCAAAAAGAAAAGAAAAATGATCATGTTTAGCAAGGTGAGTAGAAGGTCAGGAGCATAGAGCAGAAGAAAGCCCTAGGAGTTGTGTCTTTGGCACCTAAGAATTGGTCAAGGACTGGGAACGGGAAAGTGGTAGGAGGTAGGACATGGAAGGCCAATATAAAATGTTTCAAAATATTTCTCTAAACAGATTCTGAATCCAAGAAAGATTCAAATCTTTTTACTATGCTTTTTCTTCTTGAATTCCAGTGCCTCCTAATCCTTGACTACAGACTCAAGATATTCTATCAGCACGTTAACCATTCATTCCTGATTTTGTGAATTAATTCTAACTCTCAGTACTTTGGCCTTATATAACATAAGTTTCAGAATGGTACTCTGGTTTGATTGCAAATCCCTTGTAGTTTAAATATCCTTTCCGCAGAGTAGATCATGGTGAAAAATATTTCTGTGTTTCATCTCTATGATCACTAATGGTGTACATCACAAGAGAAAAATCATCCTTCCACCTGTTCTCAGCAGATATCTTTATCTTTCATTCACATTAATAAAAGGCTAGTCTTCACCCAACTCTTTAAAGAAAGTCTTTACTAAAGTTAATAACCTCCAATAGTTTACAAAGCTGATAGGGAATTTACAGAAAAAAGCTGTGAAGAGCCACAGTCCTTCTCTAATAAAGACATTGCTTGTTTCTACCACATAGTATTGCTTACATAGCTTTACAGAATGCTCTGTCTTGAGGGTACTAAACTCATTCAAATGCCCTAGTTTTCTTCTAATTGCTTTCTGCCACTGGCTTGTTACCAGTTCGTTCCCTCTCTCTCTCTCTCTCTCTCTCTCATCTCTGTATCTCTCTCTGTCACACACACTCACAGAGACACATAGACACCCAGACACACACACCAGTTCTATTTTTTTTTCAGTATTTATTTCAATCCCAGCATGTCCATCTGCCTCAGAATGTAGAAAACACACTGATCCTCAAAAAAACTAGCAGAAATGTGTATATCTGAACCTTCTTGCAACATTTATAAGCTCTGTTAGTTTCTCTTCCTCTCTTTGTGTTCTGTGATATTCAGCACTTTCTGCAAAGAATGTAATGAAAAAAAAATAAGATCAAAGGAGGTGCTTATCTTCAGTGACATGTCCAAACAGGCACTCTGGCCCTCTCTAATATGCTCAACTAATTTGCTCCCAAGCCCAGGACTGGAAGAAAAGCATCTTGAGAAAGTTTTCTTCCTTGAGCCCAGCCATCTGCTAATTCGGGCCTGTGCCAGTAATTTACAAGTAATGGTTTACAGCTGTGAACCCTGGCTTCTGCACTGTTTTGGTCATTTAGTAATTAAAACAGTTTCATTAACATTTAAAGGGAATAGTCTGCTCAATATCAATTAGGGACTATCTGCAACTGGGTAGCTCTATTTTCATATTTGCATTTGACATTTAATATTCTGCACACATAAATTCATGGTCTTGGAAATGCATTGCCACAGAAGGTCAAAATTAATCCAGAGTTCATTTTTACCTAGCTCTACTAAGCTTTAGGAAATATTTCTGTAGAGAGCAGAAACATAAAAGGTTATTTTGGGGCATTTTTGCACATTTGAACATGTAAGTACTTTTTTTTTTAACCACTAAAGTTAAGGTTAAAGAGTTCTTTTCAATTCTTGTTATATCTCCTATATTCTGGGGAAACTCCAAACTTATCTGATTCAGATTTGCATAGTATTAAGTACAAAGATGACATCTATTTCTTGCAAAATCTTACATAACTACAATGATATTTAACTTTAATATTTGAGGGTATTGGGGGTGCTGTGGATTTCACCATTTAATAAATAGAACTAGACTCTCTTCAGAGTCTCTAAAGAGTTTTCTTCAAAACTCTTTATAAAATCATTAGAATCTAGAAATAGGTCTTGATCTCTAATTAAAATATTGAGAAGGAGGGGAGGTATTTCAGAGGAAACAGAAGCCCAATGATAATTTAAATTTTATGTGGCTGAAAATGGTCCAGGGTTTTGGTCCCTGCTGGTAAGTAATTTTAGTAAGATGCACAGTGAGAAAGATGGAATGAATTTTGAGTGAGTTAAAGGCTTTTATGGAAGTAGAAAGTCAGAAGCTCTCTTCAGGAGAGACAGGTGTGGTTTGAGATTACTAAGGGCATATCAGAGAAGATGTCACTAAAATGGTTTGAATGACAGAGGTTAAAAATAGTTCAAGCTGAAGAATGGGGCTTCTTTTTACTCTTGCCTCTCAAAATTTGTCTGCGATGGGAGGTGAATCATGTAGCAGTCCATTATTCTAAGGGTCAGAGGTAGGGAAGAACCCATTGAAGGAAGAGTGATGAGTAGGATGTTGAAAGAGACTCCCCTGGGTGAGTGTAATTGGATTCCATGCATATGTGAAACCCATGATGTGGTGGGGTCTGCACCTTGAGATACCTCAGCAGGCTTTCAATTGTGTGAATTTTAAAGTTACTCACAATCTTGTGCTATTCAAGCAGCTAAAGTGACTTTAGATATACAGGTAAAGTGAAAATCAGGAAAAATATATGTGTGCCTACATAAGTCAGTTTTCCTGTCACTGGGGGAAATCACCCAACACCAGCAATTTAAAAAAGAGGTTTATCTTGGCTCACAGGCTCCGTGTGTTTAGGCCATGGTTGGCTGGCTCCTGGGAAGAAATAGTATTGGGTAAGGGCATGGCAGAAGGACACTGTTCATTCCATGGAAGCCAAGAAGCTGAGAGAGAAGAGAGCCATTGGGAATAAGAATATACCTTTCAGGTCAGGGCCCTGGTGACCACCTCCAACCAGGCCTCACAGCACATTTAATACTGAACTTTTCAATGGATGAATCTACTGATGAGTGTAGCACCACCATGACCCAGTTACCATCCAAACACATGAGAATTTTGGGGGATATTTTCGATCTAAACCATAACAATGCCCGATGGCCTTGATATTTGGAAAGAACACACACATACAAACACACACACACACATCAGTCTCAGCAAGGCCCTTGTAAGGAGGTAGGAAAAGACAGTGCCAAAAAGTGTGGAAACATACTGATCTTTTTTATATTCTAGTAGTTCTAACCTATATGCATGCAATCTACTAAAATAAAACAAATTTGTTGTATAAAATCACTCAGGAGCAGTTTCTTTCAATATACATAAGTGACATCTTATGCGTTCTTTGGATCCTCTAAAACTTAAAATGGTTTTCTATTGTTTGTCAGGCTAATCCAGAAGGCTTTTTCTATCTTGTCAGATGCATTTTAATTTTCTACTTATTATTATGTGCAGTTAGCATATGCATTTTTAACTTCTGTTCTCAATTAAAATATTAGCTCCAGGAAGGCAAGTTCAGTATCTATTATAATTCTTTCCTCAAAGTTCCCAGCTGGGGCCTAGGAAATTACAACTTTCTCTCAAAGTGTGATCAGGTAGACAAAAAGAAAGACTTGTGATCAGGGAAATCACCAAAAACAATGAAGTTGAGAAAATCCAGTTTTCAAGATGAGAGGTCAGAAGTATGACTTTAGTTCCTGAGAAACAGCATAGAATGATGCAGAGCCCTAGATATAGGAATTGGAGACCCACATTGCGAGATAAGCATGAAGCTTGGGACTCAAAAGCAGCTGCCCTCATATGCCACATTGTTAAAATAACAATTTGTTCTACTGCCTCATGGTTATGGGTGAGGCATTTAATGCCTCTGCTGGAACTTCAAGCATTTGAATGGTCAGCAAGTGGCTGGAACCATAACTCAGATACATATGACATTGGGAAAAGGGATGTTTCAAAACAGCAGGCAAAAAGAGGATTCAAATCAAGTGGATAATCAAAATCACAACAGAAGGCTCTGCCTAGATTCTTGGGAACCAGCAGGCTAGCCCTAACGTCATCAAGAAAGCCAGTACAGGTAAGAGGTCAAGGTTGTGGGGTAGTTTATAAGAAAGACATACTTTATTGGCTAGTAAGTATCTAATTTAGAAGCTTGAGTTCTGAATAACAAATGCTTTATCATTGCACAAAATTGAGAGAAGAAGAAGTCAAAGGGTCAGTAATGTGATGAGGGGAGAAGAGAAGATCCAAGGTAAGATGTAGATAAGCCAGTGAAGGATTAACAGTGGGACTGCTGCTGAGTCTATGAGTACTGACCAATAAGTTTTCTGTGTCTCACATTGGGATAAACCTCATTTAGTGTAGAAGTGTCCTACATTGTCATACCTTTGGCCATGCTAAAGAAAGAATCAATATGATTTTAATCACTGCATGGCTGATTAAATTTCAGTCTTAATCACAATTAACAAAACAAAATTTAAACAATTTAAAATATCATATCTGTGTGACCTTGTTTTTTTCTCTGTATTAATCCGGAGAACTAGCTATTGGGGCACATACATGTATAATTCTCAATAGTGTAACACAGTAGTGGCTTGTCTTATCATATACAGTGTAACTATGAGCTTGTGCAGGCATAAACAAGGACCTAGTTTTTTTCTGGCTATTGCTGTCTACCAATGGATGAGGAGAGAAAAGGGAAGGTGAGTGATTTCCCTTGAGTCAACTAGTTATCCGCCAGAATTCAGTAATCCGGCCATACCAAGTAGAAGCTGACCAATGTACTTTATCTGTGTATGTGAGAGGAGGGAGGTGGTTTTATCAAATGACTAGCACACTTTTCCTAGAAATCATGAAATGAAGATTTGATTAGATTCTTACTGTAACATATCAAATTCAGACAAACCTCTCTCCATAATGTGCATTTCCCACTCACTCATTTAAGTCTCTGAATTAGTAACTTCTCCTGAACTATGTCTTCAACTCTAAAATGGAATCATCACAATATTTGCAGTTTGTATGATGATTAAATAAATGATAACCTGTTTCTAAAAATTCCCTAGCTATTGGAAAATACCTGGTATGCTTAAAAATAATATAGGTGCCACAACATCTTTAAAATCCTGATATAGTGAGTTTGACTGGAAATGTTTAATTTTAGTAATTAGACTGATGTACCTTGAAATTCTGAGCTATCATATATGTATCATTAGCTCAGGTATTGTCACCTAAGCTACAGCTAAATAGCTGTTACTATTTTTACTGAACTTGCCATTCTGGTTACATATATTTATAAATACTACTAAAGCCCCCACTACTGTCACCTATCAATCAAGCCACTCATACATGATATATACCTTGGAGCAGCTTAATATCTACTTTTTTATTATGTGGATATTGAGTTAAATTCTGTTCTTCAGGTGGACTTTATAACTTGAGTCTGAGCTCTTGGTTGTAAGAATCAGAAATGAAATTTGACAAATGTAAGTAGGAAAATAATTAATTACAGGACACTGGGTGATTCTAAGTCTCTTAGAAAGAAAAGAAGGGGGCTAGAGAAGAAAAAAATTGTCAATATTTCTCATCTCACCAAGCTGCAAAGACTCTACTGTTGCTGATGAAAGATCCCAACACTACCTTTTCTTCCTTAGATTTCATCGCAATAGAATACCAATTGTTTCTTGTCTCTTGCATTTGTTTCCTGTCACTGTGCCCACTACCTAGATCTGAGCTGCAAGAGAAATGGAAGAAATGACGTTTCATTATCTCTGTCTCCTCCATGACATATAACAAGAAATAACTGAAGGAAGAAACGAAGATTAAGAAGGAAGGAAGCAAAGAATTATGAAGAAAGACTCATTTTCAGTTCCTTTGTTACTGAGACTATATTGTACATGATTTCTAAGGAACTAAATTCCTGCCTCACAATAATCCTTCAATAAATCCACCAGTAATTGACCTGAATCATCCCAGAGAATGACCAACTGTAAATCCTCTCTGACAGGATGCCGTAGACAGATAATATTGGAGCTTCCTCTTTGCTCCTTTGGCTGAAGTAAACCCTGATTCTATTTCCTCAAAACTCCAGAACTATGGCCCCCTCTTGAAATTTTCACTTACAGAAAATTATACACAGTTTCACTTATTCATGTTTATTTACTTCCTAACCTAATGGGAGGTTTTAATTCTCCCATTGCTGCCTTTAGGTGAGTGTTTTGAAGATCACATCATGTTTTATTTAAATGTATATTGTCACTGGTCTGATAGTAGAGTGAGGCATTAAAAGATATATCCTTCATAAGAAAAGTATTTTTTCTTATTTCTAGGCTTTTTTGTCAACATTTTCTGTCCTAGATAGATAAAACATATGCTTCAAACTTAGAATTTGAAGAATTACATCTGTAGTATTGAATAGCTACCAAAATTTTGAACTATGTTTGAGAAAATATCAAGTAAAATTTTCGTTAAAAGTATACCTTCCTCAGATCTTCAAAACTACACAGATTAGTATCCCAGAATGCTAGCAATTCATTTAAGGAGTTTGCTGACTAAAAAATAAGGATTATTTGTATAAAAAAGTGTTGGTCCACAGAAAAAGAATAAACTTCCTATCATTCTTTCAGTAGGTTTGTTCCCAAGTTTTCAAATTTTACAATCAGTCATGACAATTTAAAAATATAAAACCAATAATTTTGGGGAGAAAAACCCAAAAGTCAGAAGAAATACAGTAAATCTTATAATCTAAATTGAAAATCCAATGTAAAGCACTGGGCATTTTATTTTCCAAGTTAATGATTCTTGCTGCCATCAGGTAAGACCAACTATTTAATATAATAAGAAAGGTAGGGCCAGGTATTTAGCTTAGTGGATCCAACACCTGCCTCGCAAACTCAAGGTCCTGAGTTCGATCCCCATACCAAAAAAAAAAAAAAAAAGGAAGGTAAAAATAATGTAATTTGGAAGGTTTTTGTAGCTATGTTTATTATCTAGAGTAAAATTTTCTGAAAGACAACAATCAAAGGGCTGTTTTACCTCTTATCAAAATAAAATTTTCCATTAACAGGCCCAAAGGAAAGCAAAATTTTCAATATATTTGGTGGGTTAACATGTCATTATTTAATAGACATTTGATTTGGGTATGAATTATTACGGTATAATGGTATAAACTTTTAGAAATTCAACACTAATGTTACTTCAATCTGTGTTGCTTTATGTAACCTCATTCTCTATGTATATTTGCTTTATTGAATTCTATGGGTTTTTTTTCTATTCATTTCAAAAGTAATATCAGATTTCTGGGAAGGTAATGAAGTACAAACACCAAAAATCTGTCTATCAACATGTACAAGAATTAACTGAGTCTGTGCGATGTAACTGTTTTAGAACTTTGAAGTCTACTGAAAGCTTACAAAATCAGGAGATGTTCCAGAGGGTGTCTTGAGCAGTAAATTGTGGTTAACTTTGGTCAACTTTATACCTTCTCATGGTGGCAGCAAACTTCTTTCAGTCTGTGGTAGGCTGTTGTGCATAACCTCCTAGAGCACCAGCTTGGCCATAGATTGTGTGAGCAAGAGTTGGATTAAAGGACTCTGTCTTCTGAATATCAGGTATACTGGTTACTTTACCATTGCTGAGAAAAACTATCCAATGCCTGCAATTTAAAGGAGGAGAGGCTTATTTGAGCTTATGGTTTCAGAGTGCACAGTTGGGTGGCTCCAAGGCCTCAGTGGCATGGTGGAAGAGAATAGCAGGAGAATTGCTCAACCTCTTAGTGAGCATTAACTGGGGTATGTCAACTTGACTTGAGCAAGAGCTGCCTAGCAGTTTAGGAAAGCACTGAAAGTGTTTGTAGATGATTGAGATGTAGGCCACAAACTGAGGAGGGAAGATCTATGAAGGATATGGGTGGCATAAAGTAATAGACCTGTACTAAAAAAGGGAAAGAAAAAGGAAGCCAATCCTATTTTTTTTCAGAGGAGTCCCTTTTCCCCCATTGCCTTTGGATGTTTTTCTGCAGTTCCTTGAGGCTTTCAGTACAGATTCTTTAGCTTACCAACACAGACCCAGTGGGTTTCCAACTCAGATTCACACTGGTGACTTTGCAGTGAGTAGTGTAGATAGCCATTTTGGAACATTTCTACTCTATGCAGAGAGCCATTGGGATTCCTCTCCTTCTGATCCTATCAACCTACCTAATAAACCATATATATATATATATATATATATATATATATATATATATATATATATCAGCTCTGAAGTCATCAGTGGATTAATATACTGATGAATATAAGACCCTTATGATCCTATCACCTTCCAAAAGCCCCACCTATGAAAACATGAGAGTTCTCAGAGACATTTTAGAACTAAATCTTAATGTCAGTGATCTGTGCTCTGATAATTGATTGTTGATTCTGACTGATCAAAGGTTTTCAAAGAAAGAGGAAGTAGACATTCTATTACTCCTGTTTCCATTGTTGCAAGTCTCTTGTTTCCTACTTGAAGTGACTTTAATGTATTTAAAAGCCACCATCTCTTTACTCCTCATTTTTTCTATTTCCTTTTTGGGTGTTAAACATAAAAGATTAAGACATTCAAAAGCAAAAACATACACATGGGAAGTCAAAGTTCAGAAAAGACCATGGGTGCTCTTAAGTTTATGGATCAAGCTGACACTTGACAGAGACAACTTACAACAATGAAAGAAACAAAAGCTACTACAAAAAAAAATAGCAAACCTGAAGATGGGAGCAAATCTTATCTCCAGATTTTTGACAATATTAAATTTAAATATCCAGCTCTCAATTAAGAAATCACAAAGCTATGAAGAATCAAAAAAGCATGAGTTATTTATTGGGGACAAATAAACCAACAAATACTCTCAGAGAAAGGCTTGATAACAGATCTATGAGACAAAGATTTTTAAAATAATGGTCTTTATGATGTCCAATAAATGAAAGAAACATGTGCAGAAATTTAAGGGAAAAAGTATTAACAAAATGTAAAATAGAAACCAAAGAAAAATTCTGTAACTGAAAAGTGCATATTTAACCAGGTAGAAAAAAAAGTGTGTGAAATCAAAGACAGGATAATAGAAATTATTGAGAGTGAAGAACAGAAAGAATGAAGACTGAGGAAACTAAATCAAGCCTAAAAGACCTGCTGTTTACAATCAAGTGGACCAATGTAAACATTACGTTACTCTTATACAAAGGTAAGAGAAAGGAAAGGAGAGGAGGTTGAAGACATGTTGTCCAAAACTTCCAAAGATTTATGAGGGATATTAATACAAATATTGAAAATACTTAATGAACTGCAAGTAAGATGAACACAGAGTCTTACTCACCAAGACACATTCTAATCAAACTATTGAAAGACAAACGCAAAGACAGCATTTGGAAAACATCAAGAGAGAAATAATTTGTCACATATAAAAAATTCTCAAAAAAATCACTTTTTCTTTCATCAGAAATTTGGAAGCCAGAAGGCAGTATGTAAGTATATTTAAAGTGCTAAAGACACATAAAACTTCAACCAACCATGATACATTTAGCAAAAATGGTTCTTCAAACCATGGTAGAAATTAAGTCATTTCCAAATTAATAAAATGCAGAAAGATCACTAGACTGCCTAACAGGGAACCCAAAAGGGAGTGCTTAAGGTTGAAATGAAAGGACAGCAGACATTAAGAACACAAAGAATAAATAAAGTCATATGAAGAAATAAAAGCCTTGGTAAATGATGTAACAATAGGTTATAACTCAACATTTTAAAATCCTGATTTAAGTGGCTAATAAGAAATAGTTTAAAAGTTACTACTTTTAAAACTTTGTTTTATAATTCCATACTTTTCTACATAATTTAAGAAATGAATGCATTAAAATTATTAGTTTATGTTTCTGAACACACAATGTGTAAAGATGTAATTAGGTCATAACACTTGAAAAAATGGAAATGAATCTCTTAAAGGAACAGAAGTTTGTATGTTATTTAATAATTTAGTATGTATTCAAACAAAAATTTTATAACTTTCGGATGTTAAATGTAATACCCATGGTAAGCAAAAAGAAAATAACTAAAGTATATATACATAAGAAAATTAAACATTTTCCTACAAATAATTAAGTGAACATTAAGATAGTAATCCAGGAAATGAGGTACAAGAACTATGAGGTGTATGAGAAACAAGTAGAAAAAAGACAAAACAATTTATTTCATTATTTTGTCATCACTTTAAGTGTAAATTGATTAAAATTTCTAAAAAATAGATTGACAAAATAAGGAAAATCATTGCAATTATATGATATGTACAAAACTCAATTTAGATCCAATGACTCAAAAGGATTGAAAATAGGCGAATAGAAAAAGGAATTACACACAGATAGTATCCAAAAGAGAGCAAAAGCATCTATACTAACATCAAACACAATAGACTTTAAGTAAAAATGTTTACAAGATACAAAGACATTATATGTTAATAAAAGGTTCTATATAGGAATATTTACCTACAAACATTTTATGTAGCTATGGTCAAACCTAAAATCTATAAAAATGGGTGAAATTGAGGTGAAAATAGTTATTCAATAATAAAAATATATGGAAATATATATAATGGAAATATATTGTAAGCTGACAAACAGGATACTGAGGATGAAATATATAATCCTAAAAACATAAAACTTAGCAAGGCTAGGTTATGGAGAAAGAAAAAATCTGAATGAAATCACAACTAGTACAGAAATTAATCTAGTAATAAAAATATCACAAAGAAAAGTCCTGTACTTGATGGCTTCACTAGTAAATTCTATCAAACACTTAAAGAAAAGCTAAGTCAAATCTTCTCAAAGTTTTCCCAAAAACTTAAAGAGGAAAGAAAACATTCAAACTCATTTTGTGTTACCTGCAATGTCCCTATATCAAAGACAGGTAAGGACACTACAAGAAAAGAAAACTACAAAAATATTCCTCATCAACCTTGATATATAATCTTCAAGAAAACATTAACAAATTTAATTCAGCAGAATATTAAAAAAGATTATCCGTCTATATGTATTTCTGCAATGCAAGGACATTTCTACAAACAAAAAGCAGCCAATTCCAAATTAACAAAATAAAGGGAGAAAACCCATAATAATATACCTTGATATATAAAGCAGTATTTTACATAATTCAAGGAGCTTTCATAATAAAAAATTAATAAGCTAGAAAAACAAAGAAAATATTCCAACATGGAAAACTCACAGCGAATATCACACTCAATGGTAAAAGTCTGAAATATTCAAGAATAAAGCAATGATGTCATTTTCAATATTTCTATTTTATATTACATTTGAAATCCTAGATAGAGCAAAACAGAAGGCAACCAAAGTTCAAAAGGAAATACAAAACTATGTTGTTCATATATGACATGAGTTTATACACAAAAAATTTGAAAATTCCATAAAAAATCTATTAGAATTAAAAAACAAATTCAGTAGAATGGTAAGAAATAAAATCAACATGCGAAAGATAAATTGTAGGCATAACAATGAACAATCAAAAATAAAGAAAACAATTCCATTTGCAAATCATGAAAAAGGACCAAATATTTAAGAATTAACTTATGTAATGAGATTGAAGACATATAGTATTTAAACCACCACAGTGAAAGAAACTTAAAAATACAAAAATAAATGGAAAGACTGCATTTTCATGCATTGGAAGACTCAATGTTGTTGTCAATGCTACCCAAATTGTTCTACAGATTTAACACAATCTCTATCATAATCCTTATGATGATTTTTGCTGACATAGAAAAACCTATCTGATAACTTGTAGGGAATATCAAGGGATTCTGAATACTGAAAAAAAAAAAATTGAGAAAGAACAGAGCCAGAAGATTAACATTTTCTGATTTCAAAAGTTAACACATGAATCAAGAGACTGTAGTAGTGACGCACAAACTAAGGGAATAGTATAAAAAGCACAGAAATACACCTTTACCTATAGAGGAAAATGATTTTTAACAAAGATGGAAAGATTATTCTATGATATAAAAGTATTTTCAACAAATACTGCTGTGGCAGCCAGATACAAACCTATGAAGTTGGACTTTTATTGAATACTACATACAAAAATTAATTCAAAATGTTTCAGAGACATAAAAGTAAAACATAAATTGCAAAATTCTTAGGACAACGCATGGGGAAAGATCCTCATGGCTTTGGATTTGGCAGTGATTTCTTGGAATACACAACACAGGTGGAAAAACACATAAGAAGAAAAATAGAAACTTGAACTAATGAAAAATTTTAAAAATTGAATTTCATAAGACAATATCAACAGAAGAAAAGGCAACCCACAGAAAAGAAGATGTATGTACCTTCTGTCCCGCTGCTCCTGGCCCAGAGGAAGGGGCTTCCAGGCCACCATCCCTCCCACCGCTCCGACCCAGAAGGAGGGGCTTCTGAGCCACCATCCCACTGCTCCTGGTCTAAAGGAAGGGGTTTCCTGGCCACCATCCCTCTGGCTGCTCCCAGCCCACAGGAAAGGGCTTTTGGGTCACCATCCCTACCGCTGTTCCCAGCCCCTGTCCCACCTCACCCAGCTCAGAGGAGGTAATCTGTGTAGGCTCTAATAGACCCCCCACCCCAGTCAAAATGAGAAAACACATAAATAAGTCTCAAGACCAGACTTCCAGATCACCTACAGCAACCCCAAAGGAAAATGAGATGGAACACTCTGATTCTCAACCACCTGGACCCACTGAACTGGCAACAAAAGGGGATCTGGAAAAAATGAAATCAGAAATAATTTCTCAGATAACAGGAGAAATTGTGCCCCTAGTGCAAGACATGATTAATAAATCTAGAGAGGAGCTCAGGAACATGATGGAATCCCAACCTAAGAAACAAATGGAAACCATAAAACAGATGCAAATAGATTTCCAGGACATGAAAAACTCCATTGAAAGTCTACACAGCAGAATGAGCCAATGTGAGGACAGAATTTCAGATATAGAAGATAAGATTGCAATTAGTGACCAGGAAAAGAAAAATTGCTTCAGAATTATAAGGGACCATGAGAAATCAATCCAGCAGCTGCTAGATGATGCAAAAAAGAATAACATAAGACTGATTGGGCTCAATGAAGAAACAGGAGAGAGTGCAGATGACATAAAAAAAAAATCTCTTCACAGAAATAATGGCAGAAAATTTCCCAAGCAGGGGAAAAGAGCTTGACATACAGATAAGTGAGGCATATAGGACTCCAAATATCCTTGATCAAAAAAAATCTACACATAGGCATATAATTGTTAAGATTGCAGAAACACAACAGAAGAACAAAGTTCTCCAAGCAGTCAGAGAAAAGAAACAAATCACCTACAAAGGAAAGCCCATCAGAATCACAGCAGACTTCTCAACACAAACCATCAAGGCAAGAAGAGCTTGGAGTGACATATTCCAAGCCCTAAAAGAAAACAGCCTCCAACCCAGATGGATGTATCCTCCAAAACTATCTTTCAAAATGGGTGGAGAAATAAGATACTTTCATGACAAAGAGCACCTTAGGATCTTTGTGAATACCAAACCAGCACTCCAAAGAATTTTACACAATATCCTAGGAACAGACATTGAGGATCACAACCCCAGGAAGCAAAGCAGAATGAACCCATCGGCATGACAAGAAATTAAATGGAAAGGGGGAGAACCCAACAAAAAGAAAAAGTCATGGCAATGACAAGTCAATACATTTCAGTTATAACCATCAATGTTAACGGTCTCAACTCACCAATCAAAAGAAATAGACTGACAGAATGGGTCAAGAAGCAAAATCCAACAATATGCTGCATGCAAGAAACACACTTAATTCAAAAGGAAACTCAGAGAATGAAAGTTAAAGGGTGGAAAACAATACTGCATGCAACAGGAACCTGAAAAAAAGCAGGAGTAGCTATCTTCTTGGCAGTTCAAGTAGATTTCAAACCACCACTGATTAAGAGAGATGAAGAAGGACACTATATCCTTGTAAAGGGAAGAATCCAAGAGGAAGAGATGACAATCATAAATATCTATGCACCAAACACTAGTGCACCCAACTATATAAAACAAATACTAGCAGACATGAAAAGTCATATATGCAATAATAGAATTGTAGTGGGAGACCTCAACACCCCACTGTCACAAATAGATAGATCAACTAGATTAAAAATAAGTAATGAAATACTAGAACTCAATTGAACTCTTGAACAAATGAACTTAACAGATGTTTACAGAGTCTTTCACTCCACAAAATCAGAATACGCATTCTTCTCAGCTGCACATGGGTCATTCTCCAAAATAGACCACATACTCACACATAGAACATGTTTAAGTAAGTGCAAAGGAATTGAAGTTATCCCTTGTACATTATCAGACCATAGTGCAATGAAATTGGAGATCCATAGCAAAAGAAACTCAAAAATTTTCATAAACATGTGGAAATTGAAAAACACACTTCTGAAGAACCAATGGGTCACAGAGGAAATTAAAGAAGAAATCAGACAGTTCCTTCAATTAAATGACAATGACAATACAACATATTGGAATCTATGGGACACTATGAAAGCAGTCTTACGAGGGAAATTCGTAGCAGTGAATAAGCATATTAGGAAAACAGAACGAGCCCAATTAAACAACCTGATGCTGAACCTCAAGCTTCTAGAAAAAGAAGATCAGGACAGCCCCAAAGCTCATACAAGGGAGGAAATTATAAAGATCAGAGGAGAAATCAATGCAATGGAGACTAAGAGAACGGTACAAAAAAATCAATGAAGCCAAGAGTTGGTTCTTCAAAAGAATCAACAAAATTGACAAACCCTTAATGAACCTTGTCAGAAAAAGGAAAGAAAAGGACCAAATCCATGCAATTAGGAATGAAAAGGGTGAAATTACAACAGACCCAGCAGAAATCCAGAGGATCATCAATACCTACTTCCAGAACCTATATGCCAATAAGATGTACAACACAGAAGAAATGGACAGATTCCTAGATACATATGAATTACCAAAGTTAAACGAAGAAGACCTAAAAATTCTGAACAACCCAATATCAACCAATGAAATTGAAAATGTAATTAAAAACTTATCAACTAAGAAAAGCCCGGGCCCTGATGGCCTCACTGCTGAATTCTACAAGACATTTAGAGAGGAACTGCTGCCACTACTGTTTAAACTCTTCAATGAAATTGAAAGGGAAGCAATACTCCCAAATTCATTCCTGGAAGCAAGCATCACCTTGATCCCCAAAGCAGAGAAAGACCCAACTGAAAAAGAGAACTATAGGTCAATCTCACTAATGAACTTAGATGCAAAAATCCTTAATAAGATACTGGCAACCAGAATGCAGAGGATAATCAAGAAGATCATACACCCTGATCAAGTGGGATTCATACCAGGGATGCAGGGATGGTTCAATATATGCAAATCAATCAATGTAATACACTATATCAATAGAGCCAAGGACAAAAACCATATGATTATCTCCATAGACGCAGAAAAAGCATTTGACAAAATCCAACATGCGTTTATGATAAAAACCCTATAAAAATTGGAATAGATGGTCTCTACCTCAAATTGATAGAAGCCATCTATGAAAAACCAACAGCCAATATCATACTAAATGGTCAAAAACTGAAATCCTTCACACTCAAAGCAGGAACAAGACAAGGATGTCCACTATCACCACTCTTGTTCAATATAGTTCTGGAACCATTAGCCATGGCAATTAGACAAGAGAAAGAAATAAAAGGAATAAACACAGGTAATGAAGAAGTCAAATTGTCATTATTTGCAGATGACATGATACTGTATATAGAAACCCCAAGAACTCCACCAAAAGTCTTCTAGACTTAATAACCAAATTCAGTCAAGTAGCTGGTTACAAAAATGAATAGCTTTCCTCTACACCAATGACAGACTCACTGAGAGAGAAGTAGGACAAATAATTCCTTTCACAATAGCATCCAAAAAACTGAAATACCTAGGAATTATTCTAATGAAAGAAATCAAAGACCTCTTCTCTGAAAACTATGGCACTCTGAAAAGAGAGATTGAAGATGATAACAGAAAATGGACAGACATCCCCTGCTCCTGGGTAGGAAGGATTAATATAGTGAAAATGGCCATACTTCCAAAACTGCTATATAGATTTAATGCAATTCCAATTGAGATCCCAGCAGCATACTTCATACTCAGGAAAACAATCCAAAAATTCATTTGGAGCAAGAAGAGACCCAGAATAGCAAAAGCAATTCTAGGTAACAGAGACATGGCAGGGGGTATCACAATCCCCAACCTGCAACTCTACTACAAAGCTACTGTGATAAAAACAGCATGGTATTGGCAAAGAAACAGACTTGAGGACCAGTGGAACAGATTACAAGATGCAGAAACAACGCCAGACACACTCAGCCATCTCATCTTCGACAAAGGAGCCAAACACCCTCACTGGAGGAAAGATAGCCTTTTTAATAAATGGTGCTGGAAAAATTGGGCTTCAACTTGCCAAAGATTAAAACTAGACCTATATCTCTCACCTTGCACTAAACTAAAATCAAAATGGATTAATGATCTAAATATTAAAATAGAAAATCTGAACGAGTTGGAACAGAGGTTAGGTAGAACCCTTGAAGACATCAGTGTAGGAAAAGATTTTATGAACAAAACCTCAGTTACCCATGAACTAGCACAAACAATCAACAAATGGGATCTCTTCTTATTAAAAAGCTTGTGCACAGCAAGAGAAACCACCAGCAGTGTGAAGAGACAATCCACAATGTGGGAAAAAATCTTCACCTGCTCTTCCTCAGACAAAGGTCTACTATCTCGAATCTATAAAGAATTTAAAAAGATCAGACCCCCCAAATTTAAAGACCCAATACAAAAATGAGCATCTGAAATCAACAGACATTTCTCAGACAAAGGAGTAGAAATAGCAAATAAGCATATTAAAAAATGTTCAATATCACTGGTCATTGGAGAGAAGCAAATGAAAACAAGGCTGAGATTCCACTTCACTCCAGAAAGAATGGCTGCTATCATGGAATCAATAACAAATGCTGGCGGGGCTGTGGAGAAAGAGGAACCCTGCTCCACTACTGCTGGGAGTGTAGGCTGGTGCAAGCACTGTGGAAATCAGTATGGAGATACCTCAAAGAACTACGACTGGAAGTCCCATTTGACCCCACTATTCCCCTGCTGGGGATCTTCCCCAAAGAATTAAAAGAATCATACCACAGTGATATATGTGCACCCATGTTCATAGCAGCGCAGTTTGTAAGAGCTAAAACTTGGAAACAGCCGAAATGCCCATCAACTGGAGACTGGATAAAGAAAATGTGGTTTTTTTCTAAAATGGAGTACTACTCAGCCATAAAAAATGAGAAATTAGAGACAATTATAACTAAGTGGATGCACATTGAGGCAATACTCTTAAGTGAAATAAAGAGGACACACATGTGTAAATACCGAATAGTTTCTCTGGTGTGAGAAACTAAAAGTGTAAATAAGGACTAAATGTACAATAGGTAATATGAAATAGGAAGAAAAGGGGCAATGGGGAAGGAAGTGGGAGGGGTAGGGGAAAGGATAGAAGGGAATGGGATTAATATGAGAAAATAGAAAAATAGGAACAAAATCTTTGTAAATAGGGAGGAATGGAGGGGTTGAAGGGAGGGCTGGGAAAGGGTGAAAAATAAGAACCAAGAGAGACTATGTAAAGGTGCAAATTTCCAATGATGAATGTCATTATATTGTATACCTAAAATGTACCAATGATTAGAATGAATAATCGATAATATCAAATAGGAAGAAAAGGTCCAAAGGGGTAGGGGTACTGGGATGGGCAGGGGAAGGGAAGGAAGGGAAAGGAAAAAATGCTGAGAAATGGAAAAAATGGAAATAAAGTCTTTGTAAATAGGGAAGGGTGGAGGGGGTGAAGGGAGGGCTAGGAATGGGGAAAAAATAAGAACCAAGATGCATTATATAAAGGTACAATTCCCAATGAGAAATGTAATTGTGTTGTATACCTACAATGTACCAATAAAAGAATTTAATACAAAAAAAAGAAGGTGTATGTAAATCACATATGTGTTAAATTGTTAATGATATTAACAGAACTCTTAAAACTCAACACAGAAATACATAATCTGACTCAAAAATTGGCAAAAAACCATGATAGGCATTTCGCTATAGAAGATATACAACTGGACAATCAGCAGATATAAAGATGTTTAATATCATCCATCATTAAGGCAATGCAAATCAAAACTACAATGAGATACCAACTATTGTTCTTTAGGTTGAAAACTATCAGAAAATATGTGTTGGGAAAAATGTGGAAAGGCAAGTGTGTAAAATAATACAGCTGCTGTAAAAAACAGCGTAGTGTTTTCTCAAAAATATCCAAATTAGAATTACCATATAATCCATCAATTTAACTTCTGTATGTACACTCAAAAGAGTTGAAAACAGGGATTAGAAGAGATATGTGTGCACCCATCATAGCAGCACTAATTACAATAAATAAGACATAGACAACCCAAGTGTCCATGAACAGATGAGTAGATAAACAAAATATAATGCAATATTCAGCCTTAAAAATGAAAGAATTTCTGACTTATGCTATAGCATCCATGAACCTTGTGGGTATTAAGCAAAATAAGCCAGGCTCAATTAGCCACTTAGATGAAATAGTCAGAATAACTAAAATGACACAGAGAGAAAGCAGAATGGTGCTTTCCAGTGGCTGAAAGAAGTAGTCATGCAGAATTATTTTTTAATGGTTATAGAAGTTTATTTTTGAAAGATGAAGAAGTTCTGGAGATAAATTGTGGTAATATTTGCACCACAATATAAATGTAATCAACGCTACTGAGCTGTACATTTAAACATGGTTAAGAAAGTAAATTCTAAGTTTTGTGTATTTTACCATGGTGAGAGGAAAAGATCTAAGGGAATAAATATAAAGAGAAAAATGGCTAATACTGTAGAGTAGTAGCTTCAGGTTAGGATACTTTTCTCAAAGGAGGTTGTATCAGGGTCCTGGACACATAGATCACAGAGAGAAAAGAAGAAAACAGGGAATATACAATACAAGAATATTTTCTGATATGAAAAGATCAAGAAAAACCAACAAGAATGGTAAAGACTCCTAGAGTTAAAAACAGAAAATCATTACTATATTTCTATTTAAGTAGAAGGGGAAGGAGAATTTAGCATAATCTGGAAATAATAGCTAAAGCTGAAAGTAGCTGAAGCAAAAGTACTGTGATCTTTGCTTAGGAAAAAACATATCCAACCCAGTGATTTCCAGGGAGGGGAAAGGGGATAACAGAAACACAGACCCAATATCTCTGTATTTCTGCCAGTATCTTCCATTGGTCAAACCAAACCAGAAGTTAGAAGACAAAATTTTCAGTCTACACATTTGATAGAAACCTAAGCCTCCAGGGAAGATAACTGGTGGATATTGGTTTTCTACGGACAAATAGGATGTGTCTCAGGGAGGACTGAAGGAAGCCTGCAGGGATTGAGGCTTGGCCTCCGGTGTTCACAAGCAACAAGCTGACAACAAGCAAGAAATTCCTGCTGCCAACAGCCTCATGAGCTTGGAAGTAGATGCTTCCTCAGTCAAGCTTCAGATGAAAATAGCACTGGTCGATACTTTCACTGAATTTTTTTTGAGATCCTGTGAAGGAGGATCCAGCTAAACTGTGTCCAGACTCTTTTCCCACAGAAATGTTTGTTGTTTTAAGCTAAACAAAACAGCTAATGTAGCCAAATTGTAAAAAGGTAATAAATAGAATGATGGCATAAATAATTTGGTGTTTATTTGTTCTAACACAACCTACTTATTAAAAATTCATTCTTATATTTTTTGTAATCCCCTCTTCCTTATATACCTCTTAAAGCTATTTAAAGATAATACTAACTTTATATCATTGAGTTTCTTTTCAGCTATTTTCATTTGCCTACTAAAACTCTAAGATATGATGAGCTGAAAATATATACAGTAATTATCCATTCTCCTGACTTTTGACATTACTTTTGGGAAAAATAATTTACAAAGTATATAAAATTATTCACTAAATTTTATGCCATTTTTTCCTGTTTGTTCTTCATTTCTAATTGCATGTATAGGCGCAAGCTGGCCGTATTTTGATAGAGACAAGTTTCTATATGTATTTATTAGTTTACTTTCTGTTGTTAATACTATGATACCACAGACTGGGTAAGTTTTATAGAGGCTTATTTTGGCTACACAGTTCTGGAGATCCAAGTTTGAAGGGCCTTATGTAGTAAATGAGCTCCATCCTTGTGCTTATGCTTGTGCCTGTGCTTATACAGTAAATGAGCTCTTGCCAGAACATCACCTGGCGAGAGACAGGGAGTGCACACATGTACCTGTGTGTCTCCTTTGGTCTCTCATGTGACCTGGCTCAGGGTTCTTGAGAAATATCTTAATTCTTTCCAAGCATAAGGCCCACAGTGATCTATGACTTCCAATACCCCCTGCTTCTTTTTAATCAACAACACTTCCTAACAATGTCATGATAGGGACCAAGATTCCAGCAGTTGAAATTTTGAAGCGGGTGCAAAATCATTTATGAACCATGAAGAGTATTTTGGTTGTTGTTTCTTTTACATTTTCTAGAGGGTTTTATTATAATAGAAGAGACCATAACCATTAATATTTTACACCTGTGCAAACCAGGATAGTGTTATATTTTGAATTTTAAATGTCCCCAAAGTCTCCTGTATTGAAGACTTGGTCCCACTTTTTGTCAGCACTGTTGAGAAGTGGGAGCCTTGGGATGCTGATTGGATCATATAGATACTAGATACATTCTAAGCACATCAGTGAGTTAGGCCACTGATGGATTCATAATATGATGGCATCATTGTGAGATGGAGGAAATTTAGGATGTAGAGCCTAGTTGAAAGAAGGAGGTCACTATAGGCAAGGCTGGAAAGGTACGTCTTGTTGTCTTGTCCCTAGGACATTCCCCTTCTATTTCTCTCTTTCTCTCCTGAATGGAATGAGAGAGCAACTTTGCCCTACCACCTCCTTCCTGCAGTGATGAACTGCCTCATCAGAAGTCAAACAACAATGGAGTCAGCCAACCATGGGTTAGAATCTATGAAACGACGAACAAAAATAAATCCTTCCTCCTTCAAGTTGATTCCTCTTGGGTATTTTGTCACAAGGATGGAAAGCTGACTATACCAGATGGGTTTGGTTAAGTTGCGGTGACAACTCTACAAGTCTCAGTGGCTTAAAAATTAAAGGTAGAGTTTTCAGTCATTTGTCTCAAGCCTTCTGTGAGCCAGGAATGTCACTCTTAATAAGTTAGCACAGCTCCTTCATTCAATTTCTCCAATATCTCAATATAAGCCTTCTATGGTCAATATCAAAGGAAAGAAAAGCTATAGATTTCAACACTGGTACCTACATTCTCTACAGTTAAATATTGACTTTTGATAACAATTGAACGAGGAAAAAAAACAATTTCTGGGTCCAAGTCTGACTTTAAGGGGGCATTGGCCTGGACAAAATGAAGCCCTGAGAATATTGCTAGGAATAAGTAATATTCAACACAGCTTCTCCTAGATGTTTGTGGATAACTATTAGCAGGGATACATCTTAGGACAGAGATATATTTTTAGATTACTATGTCTTATTTTGTTGAAATTTATGGTTTATAGTTTTATTTTATTTTTTTACCATGAAGATAAAGATTTCTTTTATTAGTTCAGTCAAGTGTTATTATTATGGAGAGGGAAATGAACATTTAATTTATTTCTCACAGTATCAGTGGGAAAGACTAAATATTTACTGATGAAAAAAGTTAAATAGTCACTTTCACCTTTATGAAAATCAATACTGATGGCACTGGGAAATTAATTTTTTATTAAGTAAAGTCAATAAAGGTTATACAGATCTGTATGAAATGAGGAAGCAAGAGCTACTGCACTTTTTTCTTTATATTTACAATACATGTAAACAATATTCAGGGGAGCATAGCTAATCATATTGGCTAAATGAAAACAGAACTTTTAAAAAATCCTAAAGGTTAAAAACAATTGTTTTATTACTCATTTCTGTTTTAGGGCATTCTATTACTTGATTTTTCCATAGGCTTTGGAAGTGGTGCCCTTCTATAAACACTTTACCTGGACTACAGCTCACCAGACCTGACACAAGCCTCAATTCACTGGATGACTGAAAACAGCTAGAACATTTTTGGAAAACATGATCGTTAAAATGCTCATGGTGATATTTAAATTTGAAATTCTCAGTAAGGAATCTTAGTTGGTAGGAATATTCAGCTATATATAGTAGAAGAAAGGAGGAAAAAACTGTTTAGGAGATTGGGGGAATGAAGACAATAGAGGGAGAAGCTCTAAAGATGGAGCTGTTACTTGACCTTAAATATCTAAGAGAAGTTATAATAATCCCTCTTACTTAAGATAGTTTGAATAAGTTTCTACTTTGGAAATAAGAATTTTCCATCAAATTCAAATTGAAGACCATTTTCCGGATGTGTTATAGGATAGAATTTCCTATTAAATCCTTTAAAAGACTTATTATAGCAAATGCTGTTATAAATCACCTTCAAGTTGCATGGATTTTGTTGCTGTGAAATCATAGCCTGACACTCGTGTGCCTAATCAGAACAATATTAATAATAACACATGATCCTTTATTAAATATTTACTACAACAGATGATTTTAAGTTGTTACTTGAACTATCTAATTTGAACCTTTATCAACTCAAGGAAGTAGAAATCACCCTTAAATTTGTCTTCAAGTGTGAAGATGAGACATACATAGATTTATATACTTGTTCAAATTCATAGTTTGTAGTGGTAGAATTAAGACTATGTTGTAGTATATATTTAGATACCCTCCAAAGCTTCATGTGCACATAGATGGGGCTTTGGAGAGATGATTGGATCATGGCAGCATGATGTTCATGAAGAGATTAGCCCACTGATGTGTTTATAGCTAAATGCGATATTGGAAGTTGAAGCCTGGTTGAAGATGGGTCATGGGGTCATGGCCTGGCAGGGTCTATCCCCCACCTATCTCTTTGTTTACCACAGCCATCCCATGAGCTCTGTTATGGCTTGTGTCTAGATGTACCCCCAAAGTGGCATGCAGTAATAGGTGGGGCTTTTCAGAGGTGGCAGGATTTAAAGTGTATGATGTTGGGATTGATTCATAGTGCAAGCTAGGATTAATGTCACTGGGATTAAGGAGGTATAATTGCTAAATTAGTCCACTGATTGCTTTAGGACCCACCCTAAGCCTGGTAGCCAAGCTAGAATATAAAAGGGGCAGAAAGAAGCTGCTATTTCCCACTAGTAGTTTGCTACCTTCTGCCTTCTGCCTGTCATGAGGTGTTTCTCCTCTGTGATGCCCCTTTGACACATCACCCTGCCTTGGAGTCAGCCAACTATGGAATAAAACCTCTACAGACTGTGAGTTAAAATAAACCTTTCCTCCTTTAACTTTGGGTGTCAGGTATTTTGTCTGAACAATGAGAGAAAAGTCACAAAGACAAGCTCCCGTGTCATGCCCCTCTGCCATGCTACTCTGCCTCAAAGCCATCAGATTATGGACTGAAACCTCTACAGATGGCGAGCAAAAATAATCCTCTCCTTTCTTAAGCTATAGGCATTGTATATTTTGTCTCAGCAAAGAAGAAAATAACCAAGATGGAGTAGAAAACATATCCTGATGTACAGGGTATCTGCTCCAGTAGAACACGGAACACCTATTCCACTGTTAACTCAGTTCACTTTTAACTCAGGTCCAGAGTTGCACAGTTCTATGATATTTTTAAAGGCCTTATTGTTAAATACTATTTACATGTGAATTATAGCTCTCCTCATTACATTATAATTTCTATCTCATACCATTTAAAATTTATTTTTTACTTACAAAAAATCTTTTAAAAGTTTTATCTAACATTGCTGTAAACAATGGAATATATTTTTACTGCATATCAGAAGGTTTCTTGGGGGCAAATCAGAATTTTGATGCTTATTTGTTTAACAATTTTTTAAAAATTTAGTTTATATATTAAAAGGCAAGTCATAGGGTAACTGATTTAGTTGTTTGTGATTCTAGTAATGTTTGAACTTCTTTACTGTAACATTTTACCAGGGAGAAAAATTACAAAGTCAAATGAACAATGAGCAAGGAAATGTTATGTGGATCAGGCAGTTTCCTGAAAAGGAAAGATTTTGGCATCTTATTAGAGTTACTCATCTAAAATAAAACATCACTCCCCTCATGTTCTAGTGTATTATTTCTCATGTGATGATACTTAAATTTTGTTACTACAATTTATTCTTCTAGATATTATATATTTTGCTCTTTAAGAATGTTCTTTAAGATAACAAATTTCCACAGGGTGGGGCACTTCCTGAAAGTATCATCAATTTGGAACCATGAGAGGGGTAACTTTCCCAGTGCAAAAAATCAAGTGGCAGGAATTAGCCATGTGCGGTTGTACTGGGGATAATTAGGGGATGAGTACTTATGAAGAATGGTGGAAGGAGGAAGAGAAATTAATTTAAAAGCGATTTTTCTTAAGCTTTTGTTTTATATTTTGCTTTTTGTTCATGGTAATTATACTTATGTTACACAGGGAATGTTGTCAGAGATATAGCATGGTGATTTAAAGACACTATGTTAGAGGAAAGCTGCAAAAGGAATCCTGCTACTTGATCAAATAACTGTATTAATCAACTTCCTATTACAGGAATGAAATACCTGAGGCAATTAACTTGCAAAAGAATAGCCTTCTTTTGACTCATGGATCTAAATGTTTCAGTCCGAGATTGAGTGGTTCCACTGTTTGGGATGCTGGCAAGCATGGCACATCATAGAGTGCATGGCAGGAAAACTCTCTTACCTCATCAGCTAGGAAGCAAAAGAAGGAAGAAGAAACCAGGGTCCCATACCTCCTTTTGAGAGAATGTCCCCAGTGATCTATGGACTTTCCATAAGGCCCAAAATTATAAGTCCACAACACCTCACATTAGTATCATACATCCAAGAATTTAGCACAAGGACGTTTGAGGGATACTACTCATATTCAACTCATAGCATCTGTCTCTGGGTCCTAAAGGTTCATGTGCATCTTGTAGTGTGAAATGTATTCATTCCTTCTCTAAGAGAACTCACAGTCTTACCTTTTCCAGCAAGACTCGAACATCCAATTCTAAACTCTCCTCAGAGAATAATGGCAAAGTCAACTGCAAATCTTGAGAAAATTAAAATGTATATACGTACTTCCAAGACACAATGGTCTGCCAGGCACAAGCCATTCATTCCCAATTTGAAAGGAATAAATTGGAAATTAATAAAGAGATTGTTCCAAAGCAAGACTAGAACCCAGAGGGGCCAATATTAAATACTCCAGCTGTATCACCTGAAGCACATTATGGCAGCAGGTGGCCTCTTCAGCGCTTGGGCAGCCTTACTCTTACAGCTTTGTTGGTGGCATCACATGTGGTCCTTCTTTTGGGCTGGTTGTTATGCTGCCTGTAGCCTTCTCCAAAGAGTGAATGAGTGTTATGAAAGGCTCCATTTCCCTTGATCTCCACTGAATTTCTGATTTTATTCTTAGCTCCCACCATTCCACTAAGTATAACCCCCTTGGGCCCACTTACAGGGACTCTAATCCTGCAACACATGCCTGATCAACTCGATTTTCTGTTGAAATCTCAGTGGATGCTACTATGACTTCATAACTTCTGCATTCTGCATCCTAGGAAAACTAGTATCATATGGTTTACCCCACATTAAGGTCTGCCACTGCAGTGAGTTGAACCTGGATCCCCTTGAATCAGGACCGTATTGGCCTTTGTAGGATCTCCTAGTGGAATATGGAGGAAAAAAGTGCTGATACAGTCCTGAGTGCACAGACCATGCCAGGGCTTCTTCTTGAATGGGTTCTTCTCTGGAAAGTCTTTGAAACAAATGTTCATTTCTAATTTTTAGGCCTGTAACAGACAAGGTAGTTTGAAATGCTCATGAAGCATCTATTATACCCATGTAACGCACTTGGCTCCTTTTCAGTGGCACCAGCAACCACAACTTCCTTGATCATATCTTTATACATTCTCCTTTTTCAGTCAAGCTCTACATTTTCCAAATCCTTTCACTCTTGTCCCTTAAGCATTTGATTCTACCTGTAGATTTGGCCAAAAACAGCCAGTAATGCCCATGCTGTAGCAAGAATGCTATGCTGCCTTGAAATTTTCTATGCCAGGTAAACTAGTCCATCATATTTAAGCTAGGTGTCTCACAAAGTATGAAGGGATTGACAAAATGTATTCAAATTCTTTGCCATGATGTAACAAGGATGGTTACAAGAGCATCCTCTTTACTGTGTGTAACCTCATCAGCATGGCCTTTACTTTCCATAGTTTTCTCTTTTATTGGAGGATGGCTGAGAAAATTGGGGATTGTATGCAAGTCTTTAACATTGAGCTGTGTCTCTAGACCTTTGTTATTTTTTATTTTAAGACAAGGTCTCACTGAGTCATTAATTTGCTCAGGCTAGACTGAAACTAGTGATGGTCCTGGAATTACAGGCATGTACCACTGCACCCCATATTACTCTCCACATTTTTATCAGCATTCTGCTCTTTTGAACCCTGACCAAAGACACTGATTAAGTTTCTTATACATTTTAAGCCATCTTTATCCTGGCCCTCTATAATTCCAAACTCCTCAAGGAAATAAGTTCCAAAGCCTCATTTACACCCTCAGGTATAATTATACTCAATGGCCCCATGACTTGGGATCAATTTTCTATATTACGCTTCTGTCCCTATAACAAAAGGTCAGAAGCAGTTAACTTATAGAGATAAAAGATTTATGTAATGTGATCAAAAACTATCTTATGCTTAAAGTAAAAATATTACATCACAAAAATATTACACCAAAAGACACATTGCCATTAATTTCTCTCATAATACTTCCCCTTACTTTGAAGACACTAGGCCATCATTCTTGCTACTTGTTAAGGGAATTTTTCTGAACATTCACTTCAGTTTCTCTTTGAGGTATGATAAAAAGTATGGTGAATGCTGCTGTCAAGTGTCATCCAACAGAAAGACAGGATATAAAATTAAGATGTGTTCTCATCTATCATATTCACAGTTTCTAGTAGTTTGTGACTTCTAGCTCTTCCTCAAACTCAAAGTGATCATGGAAGGAAAATTTTTTGAATCTATTCAGGATATTGAGGAAGTCACAAGAGTGCAACTATAGACATTCACTACAGAGAACTTCCAGAATTGCTACAGAAACTTGAGATAAGCGTGTTCAGATAGACAAGGAATAATTTGAGGGGATTAATGGCAATGTGTCTTTTGCTATAGTCGTTTTTAAATAGAAAGTTCACAGTGTTTTTTTATTGCACCTTGTATTTCAGCTCATGGTTTCAGAAATTTCAATCCAAGTTGAATGCCATTATTGCATTCAGCACTAATGTTCATAGCACATTATGTCAAGACTGTATAGAAGAGCAAATCTCTCAACTTATGAATCTGCTTTGATATGGACTTCAAATGAATATTAAGCCCATGACTCCAAGCCTGTAGAAATATTTCATCTCAGGGACTACAGCAGGAGTTAGAGAAGGAAAGCTGGCACCTTTAAGAATGAGTGAATAGCTGGATGGAGTCATGAATACCTATAACCCTAGCACTTTGACAGGCTGAGGCAAGAGATTCAGAAGTTCAAGTATTGCCTGGGCAACTTAAAAGACTTAGTGAAACCCTTTGTCAAATTTAAGAAATAAATAGAAAAGGCTGGGAAGGTAGCTCAGTGCCAAGGCAACATGTTCAGTCCTCCAAACAGAAGAAAGGACATTTGAGTGAGGACAGAGCAAAACTAATAAATTTCAGATAACAGCAAAAGCAGCCCATTTGGGGATTTCCAATGAATTGTTTAACGACCGAAATAGAAAGTCTGAAACTATGTTTTTTCACCCCAGAATAAGAAGTTCAATCACTTCTAGTTTCAGCTGTATCTGCAGGATACAGTGCTTTTCAGGGTTCTGCTGATGTTTAGAGATAATCTTTGTAATATGTCTAGAGTTTGCACCCAAGTAGATATTCAACAGATGTTTAATTCACATAGCTAGCTTTCTGAAAAGCATAGGTTTGCCTTCACACTCATGTAGCATTTTAATTAAAAATGTGAACTCCCCTCTTGTATATTTTCATTTCATCCTTCAAAAGTGACTATCACTCTCATTACACTTAGAAGAAATTGAGGTTTAAAGAGATTGCTTGGTGGGATACGCTGGGTCACACTCACATGTACTCCAATTCTGCTAATTCTCTTTGCAAGGATGAACACCTATGACACTTTGCCTTCAATATATTAATGCAGTTTAGCTAGGTGGCAGATACTTTAGCCAAGAATAATACCCACTTTTTGAGATTGGAGCACCAATTATCAGGAGGTTCACAGCACTGATTTATCCCAGTCCTTGCTCTCCTTCAAACCTTGTGTGGAGCTCTAATGATGAGCAATTGAGCAGCAGCGTCTTTCTTCGTGTTCATTATTCTCCAACAAGATCTTAACGTGATAAGGCCACCCTGAAAAGGCTACATCAGCTGTAGACAGGGTAGCAGGTGCATTTATCAACTGCTTATGTTGCTGAGTCAGGGAATGCAATAGTTTTTTACTTTTTTTCCTACTAAAGAAGTTACTTTTTTGTTTTCTATATTTAAGAAATTGCTATCTATTCATGACAGCATTTTCTATTATGGTATCTGAAGAAAATGTTTAACCTTTTCTCCCACTTTCTAAAATCTTGTCTCTTCAATAAATTGTATAGATTATGCAATGAAATGCTAGAGAATTGCCTTATCGCTTCTCCCTCCAAATACTAACATATGCCTAATTAATACAGGGATATTCCATAAATCATAGGTGCCAAGGAAAAACCATGTAACTGGGGAAAACTTTACAGAGAATATCAATCAGATCCTGGTACCTGTCATTTAAGTAGAGCACAATTCTCTCAAGGCTTACCGGCCTCGCTCATAGCATCAGCCGCAGCATTTGGTAACATTAACTCCTTGCGCTCTCTATCCTCAGAATAAATGAATTCTGCTTCACTCTACTTTTTATTTTCCTGGCTTCAGGGGAAATGGGGTATTGGGAGGCTATTTCATGTTTTTGCAAGTCAAATGAGTATGTTCAAAAGAGAGGAAATGCTATCCAAAAAGTCAATGCAGTGTTCGTGTTTGGCAGCGTCTGGTTGGGCTAATTACTGGGTACAGGTAGGAAACACAGCTAATGGGCCTTAGCAACAGATGGAGAGCCAGTACAAAGCTATAGGTTCATCCTCAGCCTTGGCTGTGACTTCCTGTGGTGTTGAACAAGTCATTCAACCTGTTTTTGATTCACTTCCCTTTCACTAAATTATAGATAATAATGCCTACTAGCTATGTCATACATTGTGGAGAAGAATAGCTCATAGGAAGATCACAAAGCACTTTCAAAGAGTTGAAATGCTCTCTAGGCACAGCACTGCTGAATCAAGCTGAACAAGAGGCAATGCCCCTTTCAGGCAGGTCTTCTATTCTCCATTTAAAACCAAAATGAATGCAAATCTGAAAGTGACTTTGCATTTGTCACGCATCCCCTCTGCCTCTTAGGCATTCTATCACTAACTGATTGTAACTATGCAAATGATACCGTTATCTGTGGCACACACTGGCATCTGTACTGCAGCACCAGCAGTTTAAAATGCTGGATGAATCCAAAGCTGATTGGCAGCTCCAAACTTATAAGTGACCTAATTTGTGGTGAAAAAGTACATGCAGATTTGGACAAGGGCAAAACCAATGACGGAAGACTTTCCTTAAGGTTTTGAAAGGAGTGGAGTTTGGTTGCCAGGAGTAATAAACAAACAAACAAACAAACAAACAAACAAATAAATAAATGTATGTCTTCATCTGAGATCTGGATTGAAAGCAAAATTCATCAAAGGTACCAAGAATTTTGAAGCTCTAGAGAGCTTCACAGTGCAAAAGTAATCCCAAGATAAAGAATGGGAACGATTTCTGCTGCAAAAAATAGGGCAATTTCTGCTGCAGCTGAAATGATTGCAGCAGGATGATGGGGTGGTGATGATTTCCCCATTGTTGTGGAGAGGGAGAATCAGCTCGCTGTGCCAAAACACCAACAGATTTACCCTAGCAATTCCCAGGTGCTTTAGGTACTGAATCTTGTTCTAAAGTAAAAACATAAATAAGCAAAATGTTAGATAATGCAGGGTGGGAAGGGAAGCAAAGAATGAAACCGACATTGAGTGCTGGCCGGGTTGGTAACATCACATTCACAGGCTGAGCTGCCGAGGTCAAGTGACTTGCCCAAGTTCACCGAACTGGTAGGTGGTGGAACTGTGTGAAAAAGCACACAGCTTCTACTCTTTTCACTGTCCTCAGCTGTCTTTAGGGCACGTTGTCTGGATCTATATACCAACCACAGCGCAAGAGAGGCCTGCCTGACTTGTACCATACCCCAGGCCAGAGTACAAGGGGAAATCCTTCAGTTGACTTTCCCGGCTTCCTGCTGTTTAGAGCTCAGCAAATTTGCCTCGTGGTAAGTTCCGTTATCTCCCTTCCTGTGAGACACCTCTTCTCTGACTGGATCCTGCCAGCACTGACTGTTTGCTGTTACTACTTCCCAGTGATCAACAGCTATTTTATGTTTTTCCCATTGTGCTTCACTGTGCCTTTGTAGCCCTTCTGCCCACCTACATGCAGCTCACCTTCATGTATTCAAGGGCAGTTGTGTTTGTGGCCAGTTATTATCTTCTTGAACAGCCCTATGAAGTAGGACTTAAAGGGGCCGGGTTGTAGAGGAACTTAAAATGACTATTCACTTCTCCCCATGTTTCTCACTTTCACTAGGGCCTTTGTGATTGTTATATATTGGGAAGTTCAAACCTAAAATATTTTCCCCTTAAAAATCATTGTTTAAAATATCTTTTAGGAATCATTAATTGAACAGTTATTATATGCAAAACACTATGTTTAATGAATAACAGAATTATGTTATTTAAACTCAAAATGACACAACGAAGTAGGCCTCTGTATTAATTCCACTTTACAAACTAAGAAATTGAGCTTTATGGTGATGAAATAATCTGGCCAAGGTAGCCCAGCTAGTAATTTGCAGAAACAAGTACCAACCTCAGGTATGACTCACTAAAATGTCCTAATTCAACCAAAGTCATAACTATCAATTCTTAAGTTCACAAAACTCTCTGTATCTCTGTATGTTAATGTGATTCTTGGAGCCCTGGCCATTTTCATCTCATTTTTTTCATGCAATATCTACTAAAGACTCAGATAAAATTAGCATTTCTATATGGTGATGAGTATACATTTACTCTATCACAAGTCTGATACTCATTTGTTGGATCAACTTATAAAATGTAGAACAAATTGAATTTGTTTTTATATGGTCATTGAAATGCTAGCAAAAGTCTTTTTGTAATCAGACAAACCCGATTCTATTATCTAATAGACTAAGATCTTTGCTATGTAGACACCAATCAGACTACCCAGTGGTACCTTGAATCAAGAGAAGGAAGTCTTTAGTGATTCTGGTGTGTGCTGTGTGTTTGTGTGTGTGTGTGTGTGCATGTTGTAAGTGTGTGCACATGAGAACCAGAATGTATTTTGCAGCGCAGAGCTGTTAGGCCAAAAATAATGCATCAGGATGCATGTTCTGGGCAACTTTAATGATGTTTCCATGTGTATTTTAGGGCTATATTAAAACCCCCACATGGGATTTATAACTTCTGGAAAACAGTTGAATGTTTTATATAGCAATGATTGTAGAGGTTGGTTAAGGCTTGAAGGTATATACTAGATGAATAGCTCCACTTCTCTTTACTCAGTTTTGACTGTTACATTTCAACATTTGTGGAAAACTAGAATTCATATACAGCAGATACACTATTATCTTCCAGTGAGCTCTTTTCTAGCGATTACTTAAATTCAGCAACCAGCTCTGAAATTTTATTTTATAATTTTAATTAGGATGACTCTTACTGATTGAAAACTCTAAACCCAATCAATGATCTATCTACTATTAATAGAGAATCACTGCTGAATAATGTTCTATGTATTATAAACATATCTTATTGTTTTGAGCCATTAAATTCTGGTAAAGTTTCCACCTGGAGGAGGTGTAAACAATAAGCAACAAGGAGGGATACCACCACTCTGTGATGCCTGAGGTACATTGTTGGGGAGAGTTTTCTAATCATGTATGAAGGAGCAACTCCTAAATATATTACACTAACTGGCTGATCCTTTCCCTTATTATAATAATCACCATTTATCTATTTAAAAAACTTCTATGTATCTTAAATCAATCAAATTCACATCAAATATTTCCAACCCTAAACAATTAATAGAAAATATAAATATTTTATTGTGCATATACAATTTGGAATATTTTAAGATTTTGTTCATTTCATACCATCAGCTTCATCCCTCTAAGAATTTTGTCTCTTCTGTATCAAGATTTTTTTCTATCCATTTGCAAGGGCACTGTCTTTTTTTATTTTAGATTTTAAAAAAGCTATCTCAGGAATTTTGTTGTAGCTCCTGATTCAGCTGCATTGATAGTAATTGAGAGGGGAATACAAACTGAACTCAAGTGCAGCTTCACTTAAATTTACTTCCCCTGAGAGAAGAATTTCCAAAGCTGCTAGTCCAAAGGATTCTATAACATTTGTGTTTGTTAAAAAAACCCTTCCATTTTATTTTATTTTTTTAAAATGATCGAGTGTGCTGTGAAAATTATCACAGCTTCCAAAGGGGATAGATGAAGTCTGTCTGTGTTTAAGAAGAAACTCATGGGTCTTGAGAGATTTCCCTTTCTTTAAAAAATAAACCCTGATATCTTTGAATAAAATATTGTGACTGCAATGTCATTCTGTTTATAGAACTCTCCATGTGGACATTCTTCTGCACTGAGAAATTTGTGAAGATCATTGCTTTTGGATTTAAAGTTGACAAGTAGCCCCAGCTCCTTACATCTATAGATATAGATGTACATATTATAGTTCTGAAAATAGTTGTAGATCATCACACTGTTAGATATAGATATGAATGAATTCAACAAGATTTGAGAGTTGCCTAGTGATCCCTCACAGAGATGCAGCATTTTGACTTTTGGATAGTATGCAGTATTTTGAATAGGATTTGGTCATAATGACACTTATCAACTGCACCTTCCTGTTTTCTTACTGTGCAATTGTCCAGTGGCTTGCAACTTGCCTGAAAAGTGGTGGGCATTGTGAGCTTGAGGAGGAGAACTATGGAGTAGATTCAATAAGCTTGATTACACAATTCAATAGGCGTTAAGTAATCAAGGCAGGGATGTGGGAAATCAAGGTAGGGATAAGTAAGAATATCATTGTGCATGCATGTTCAGATTATACAGAACTGCAAATTATGTATCTATATCCTTATATCTATATCTATTTACCTATATCTCTCTGTATCTATTCTGGGAAGACTTCATGATGGAAGTTACATTTTAATAGAAATTTGAACAAAAGAAAAATTCATTTGAGAATTAGCCAGACACACGTATCAGGAATTTAAACAAAAGGTCAAATTAGAAATGTCCCAAAATTTTGGGAAAATATACTTATTTAAAGCATTTCATTTTACTGAAAGTTTTCACACTGTACTTAACCACATTCTTGCTGTCCCTGATCATGAGTTGCAGTAATGTGGAATTAGGTGCCTGAAGAGGGCTGGAAACTCTCCAAGGTGAATAGTATCAATGATATTTGCTTAGCTCTGTGAAACAGAAAACAACTCCATCTGCTCTTTGATCAGTTCAGCAACCCCTTCCTTATTGTTTCTGTTTAACCACAGATATACTATCAAACTAGCTTAACATTTTATTTAATACCATTTTCCCACCATGCTTTCCATTCATCATTTTGGCACAATTCTAATATCTGGGTTATTAACTTGTTTTTGATGATTTTTCTCTCAGTCATCAAGTCATTCTTTAATTTACCAAATCACTTAAATATTTACCTACCCCTCCCCTTTCTCTTTTAGCCTCCCCTCCTCCATAGGGCATGTTGGAATTTTCTTGTTTTTAAAAAAATTTTCTGTCTTTGTTTATTAGTATAGGGGGAGAAAGTAATGGCTATACAGTAAATAAATTAATTAATAATAAATAAAAATAAAAGCTCACCCTCTTGCTAGTGTTCTTTTTTGTATTTACTTCAGCTAGTTAGTGCATGAGGTGTTTGGGTTGATGTTTGATAGGGAAGAGAGACTCTGCAATCTGTGTGATGAGTGGTGTCCCTCTGGGTTACCGGTGTTTATGAAGACAAGTGGAGAAACCTACACAATGAAGAGAAAAATTAAGATTGAGTTAAACTAAGGGAACATGTTGGGTAAAGGAAGGACCTTACTCTTACTGTTTAGAATAGTCCAAACCTGGGGCTGCATTGATGATGATGTGACGGGCCACACTGATCCTCATTCAGAACTGTGCTACTTATTCTTGATTTTCCAAAAGAGTTGACGAGAGACTAGTTATGATTAATCATCAGGCTCCTTTCTGGGAATTGTTATTGGCAGGAAAAGTTTCCTAACTCAATGTTATGCACCTTTTTGGAGGGAGCAACTCACATCCAATGACTAGTGTCTGTTTTCTATTGTATGATCCAAAATGAAGATATGTAAATAGAATGTACATGTATGTAATGGTTTGTAGTAGTACATCATTGGCACCTATTTTGGAAAATAGAATTTAGAGAATGGATGCCCATCAACTGGAGACTGGATAAAGAAGGTGTGTTTTGGGATTTTTTATAAAATGGAGTACTGCTCAGCCATAAAGAATGAGAAATTAGAAACATTTATAGCTAAGTGGATGCACATTGAGGCCACACTCTTAAGTGAAATAAATAGGACACAGGTATAGATATAGAATATTTCTGGTGTGAAAAACTCAAAGTGTCACTAAGGATCAAAATGTATAATTGATATTGTGTAAAAGGAAGAAAAGTTTTAAAGGAGTAGGAGATGTGGGAGGGTAGCAGAAAGGAAAGAAGGGAAAAGAAAAAATATGAGAAAAGAAAACAATGGAAACAAAGTCTTTGTAAATAGGGAGGGATGGAAGGGATGAAGGGAGGGCAAGGGAATGGGGAAAAATAAGAACCAAGATATGTCATGTAAAGGTACAAGATTCCAGTGATGAATGTAACTGTATGGTACCTAAAATGTACCAATAAACTTAATGGGGAAACTAAAGAATGATATTTACTCATAAAATATCACTAAGATGTTTATTTTAGCAAGATGAAAGAAGAAACCTAAATAAAACTGATATAAAAAGCAGTGAACAAAATATTAATAAATTATCTATAAATCTAAATAAGTGTGGGATATGATAAAGAAAATCACTGAATTTTGTTGTTTTTTTAAAAAAAGTTGATCTAAATCACTTAACAAACACATAGGTTTATGTAGTAGAACTTATACTTTGCAGCTTGCATATTTAAAGTTAATTTAGTTGTTCTGATGGAATAGAGAAATGTTAATATTTTATTATTCTAGTGTATAAGTTCCAAATAAGAACCGATTGCCTTGTACTGTACAGTAACTGCAGCACTCAAAATAATGCCTTCCTTTACTCTTGTTTTAATCGCTGTGGCTTTGGGGGTTTTTTGGTTGTTGTTATTGTTTGTTTCTTAGACAAATTTAAAAAATTGTAACTATTTGATTTCCAAGACTATTGCTTTCAAAGGGTTTCCATATAATCCCACACCCAATACCTCTGTTATTAAAATTTTACTTTAATGAGAAAAAAAGGATAGATAATAGGAAATAGGGAGATAGGTCTTTTGCAAATAGAAGAAAACCAAGAATGGGGGCAGAGGGAGAAAGGAGAGGGGAAAGGGATGAAGAAAGAATTAAGATGTGTTATGTACATGTACTAACTACCCATGGGGAATGTAATAATTATGTACTCCAAACATATACTAATAAAAATAAAAATTAAGGAAAATCTAAGTTAACTAACCCCTAACACACTCCCCCCATAAAGAGATAAGTGAGCACATCCCTGTTTCACTCAATCACAAGGTTTGTTTTGTCAGTGAGAGTATAAAAGGTTTCCAGAGGTATTTAAAAGAGTACATGTTTGTGCTCACTTTGGCAGCACATATACTAAAAGAGCACACATGAGGGTCCTCCATCTAACACTGTACACACAACTGGCTGCACATTTTAACCAATGCTAGTTACTTGATAGCTCTGTGTGGAGAGTTACACTCCTGGAATAAAGGATGTAGTCTTGAGAGAAAAAAACCAAACAAGACCAAAACTCTAGTCTCATAGCTTTGTAAGTGAGTACTATCATGCTTTGAATATGAGGGCCATTTCAAACAGATATGACAATATTCCAGAGGCCAAGGGCTGAACACAAGACATTGAATGATCAAGCCTCAGGTACTATTCCTAAGGATATGACCTAAAACACTTATGAGTTTTAGACTTTGCTCATGAAATCAGGTAATAAATTGTTCCTGAAATAATGAATCTAGTCCCCATAGTTCAATAGCACTAATTTTTTTATCAGAGAATATTGGCCTCTAAATTTTTCTAATGAAACACATTTTCAAAAATCTATTAATGTAAATAGCAAAGTCCCCATGCTGAGCAAAACTATGAATTATTGAAATTACTTTATTAATTTAAACCATAGGAAACAGACAATATTTGAACATGTTTTCTCAATAAAAATGGCATGTGGTAGATATGGGAATGTATCCTTTCTTTTTTTGTTTGTTTTTTTTTTGACACAAGATCTCCCCAAGTAGTTCAGGCTGGCTTTGGACTCACTATGTAGCCCAGGCTGGCCTCAAACTGCCAGTGATTCTCTCAGATGCTGTAATTACAAGGATGTGCCAACATGCCCATGCCCAGCTCTAAGTGGATCCTTTGTTATTAGATATTTGCTGACTTTTGAATGAATTTTTAATTAGGACACCTGCCTTAGTTACTTTTTTGTTGATAGGACAAAATACCTGAAACCCACAACTCTAGGGAGGACAGTTTTGTTTTGGCTTACAGTTTACAGAGGTTTCAATCCATAGTTGGCTTGCTCCAAGGTAGGGTGGCATGGGAAGGGGGCAAGACAGAGGAGAAAGTTCATGACAGGGCAGGCAGGAAACAGAGCAAGGTCAAGAGAGTGGGACGGATCTGTAATTTCCTGCCACTCTCTCAGTGACCCACTTCTTCCCACCAGGGTTCACTTGTCAACATCATACCTACCTATAAACCCATTAGTGAACTAATCCTCTATCACACACCCATGATCCAGTATTACACAGTTTTGATCCAGTCACCTCCCAAAAGCCCCACCTATCAGCTTATGAGTCTTTGGGGACATCTAGATACAAACCATAAAAATACCTAATCACTTTTAAGTAGTTGTTACCTACATGGACTATGATGAGGTATTTTTAAATGAATTCTAGTCATCACAGATAGTGGTAATAAGGGCACTGGAACACAGACCAGATATTACTGATAGTCCATTTCTTGTAGAAGAAACAGTGTTGGAGGAGCGAAAGAGGAGTGAAACAAAATTACAACCTAGCTTAGCTATGCTGCTGTTACCTTTTGTTAATTGTTGGTATGAAGGAACTAAAGAAAGTCAGAAATCAGTACCCACTTTTTAGGGTTAATTGGATATAAAAATAGTTTCCATTACAGAGTGTGAAATGAATAAATCTTTATGAATCCTTTTGTGTATTTTGATACACATAAATTCCTGAGCATCAGGAGCCCATCTAGGTACTTCTCTGAGTAAATAAGTGGATCTATCTATCACCTACAATCAACAGTCTCTGCTGCAGCTCCCGCATCTCAGGAAGCAGTCTTCTGGGATATGTTGATTTATTTATTTTGACAAAGAATAGGTTAAACTATAGAATCATAAAAATAGGAAAATATCCAGATTCTATGTATTAAGAGAATTTAAGAGTTGATGATTTTATTTTTCTAAAAGATTATCAAATTGTACTTTGCATTGTTATTGCAAATATGATAAAAATGAAGTCAATAAATAGATATAATAAGATTCACAAGACCACTACTCATTGATTTTATAAGCCTTGCACGAGTATGTTTGATGTGCATTGTGTCTCTAAGTATTAGTTACTCAAGAATCAGTTGAAGGCTGGAGAAATGTTAAATCAATCTTGAAGATGGTGACATTTGTGCGGAGTGATTGGCCTTTGAACATCATTTTATGTCACACAGAGCAAACACATTTCAGTATTAATGTTTAAAACTATATACATACGTACCTATATAAAAACTCTCATAAAAAAGTGATTGAAGATTTTTGAAACAACCCAAAAGCATATAGAACAAAAGCAAAAGTAGACAAATAAGATTACATAAAATTAAAAAGATTCTACACAGCAAAGAAAACAATTATCAGAGTGTAGAGACAACCTACAGCATGGAAGAAAATAGTTGAAAACTAAATCTGACAAGAACTTAGTGTCTAGATTATGACAGCAATTCAATTCAAAGGGGGAATAAGGAATAACTCAATTTATTTGTTTTTTTTCCTTAAATTCTTTTATTGGTACATTTTAGGAATACAATACGTTTATATTTATCACTGGGTGCTAGTAGCTGTACATGATGTATCTTGGTTCTTATTTTTTCCCCATTACCTGTGCGCCCTTCACTCCTCTACCCTTTCCTATTTACATACTTCATTTCCATTTTATTTTTCTTTTTTCATAATTTTTCCTTTCCATTCTTTCCATTCTCCATCTCCTCCCACTACCCCTACCCCTTTGGACCTTTTCCTATTTCAAAGTATCAATTATTAGTTATTAATCCTATTAGTCCTTATTTACACTCTCAGTTTCTCACACTAGAGAAACTATTCGGTAGTTACACATGTGTGTCCTATTTATTCCACTTGAGTATGGCCTCAATACGCATCCATTTAGCTATAAATGTCTCTAGTTTCTCATTCTTTATGGCTGAGTAGTACTCCATTTTATAAAAAAAAAAAAAACACATCTTCTTTACCCACTTTCCAGTTGATGGGCACTTGGGCTGTTTCCAAGCTTTAGCTATTACAAACTGTGCTGCTATAAATGAGTGCACATAAATCGCTGTAGTATGATTTTAATTCTTTTGGGAAGATACCTAGCAGGGGATTAGCTGGGTCAAATGGGACCTCTAGACCTAGTTCTTTGAGGTATCTCCATAGTGATTTCCACAGTGGTTGGACCAATCTACACTCCCACCAATAATGGAGAAGGGTTCCTTTCTCCCTGCACCCCCACCAGCATTTGTTATTGGTTAATTTCTTGATAGCTGCCATTCTTTCTGGGGTGAGGTGAAATCTCAGTGTTCTTTTCATCTGCATCTCTAGAATGACCAGTGATGTGGAACATTTTTTCATATATTTATTTGCTGATTTTACCTGTTTGTCGGAGAAATATCTGTTCATTTCAGATGCTCATTTTTACATTGGGTCTTTGAATTTGGGGAGTCTGATTTTTTTCAGTTCTTTATATATTCTGGATAATAGTTCTTTGCCTGAGGTACAGCTGCTAAAAATATATTCCCACATAGTAGGATGTCTCCTAGCTCTGTTGGTGGTTTCTCTTGCAGTGCAGAAACTTTTTAATAAGATGAGATCCCAGTTGTTGATTCTTTCTGCTGGTTCCCGTGCTACTGAGATTTTCTTCATAAAGTCTTTTCCTATGCCAATGTCTTCAAGAGTTCTACCTAACTTATCTTCCAGCAAGTTTAGTGTTTCTGTCTTAATATTTAGATCTTTATGGCTGAGTAGTACTCCATTTTATAAAAAAAAAAACAAAAAACACATTTTCTTTATCCAGTCTCCAGTTGATGGGCATTTGGGCTGTTTCCAAGTTTTAGCTATTACAAACTGCGCTGCTATGAACATGGGTGCACATATATCACTGCAGTATGATTCTTTTAATTCTTTGGGGAAGATCCCCAGCAGTGGAATAGCGGGGTCAAATGGGATTTCCAGTCGTAGTTCTTTGAGGTATCTCCATACTGATTTCCACAGCGCTTGCACCAGTCTACACTCCCACCAGCAGTGGAGCAGGGTTCCTCTATCCCCACAGCCCCGCCAGCATTCTTATTGGTTGATTTCATGATAGCAGCCATTCTTTCTGGAGTGAAGTGGAATCTCAGCGTTGTTTTCATTTGCATCTCTCGAATGACCGGTGACGTTGAACATTTTTTCGTGTATTTATTTGCTATTTCTACTTCTTTGTCTGGGAAATGTCTGTTCATTTCAGATGCCCATTTTTGGATTGGGTCTTTAAATTTGGAAGGTCTGATCTTTTTAAGTTCTTTATAGATTCGAGATAGTAGACCTTTGTCTGAGGAAGAGTAGGTGAAGATTTTTTCCCACATTGTGGATTGTGTCTTCACACTGCTGGTGGTTTCTCTTGCTGTGCAGAAGCTTTTTAATAAGAAGAGATCCCATTTGTTGATTGTTTGTGCTAGTTCACGGGCAACTGAGGTTTTGTTCATAAAATCTTTTCCTACACCGATGTCTTCAAGGGTTCTACCTAACCTCTGTTCCAACTCGTTCAGAGTTTCTATTTTAATATTTAGATCTTCAACCCATTTTGATTTTAGTTTAGTGCATGGTGAGAGAAACAGGTCTAGTTTTAATCTTTGGCAAGTTGAAGCCCAATTTTTCCAGCACCATTTATTAAAGAGGCTATCTATCCTCCAGTGAGGGTGTTTGGCTCCTTTGTCGAAGATGAGATGGCTGAGTGTGTCTGGCGTTGTTTCTGCATCTTGTAATCTGTTCCACTGGTCCTCAAGTCTGTTTCTTTGCCAGTGCCATGCTGTTTTTATCACAGTAGCTTTGTAGTAGAGTTGCAGGTTGGGGATTGTGATACCCCCTGCCATGTCTCTGTAACCTAGAATTGCTTTTGCTCTTCTGGGTCTCTTCTTGCTCCAAATGAATTTTTGGATTTTTTTTCTCGAGGTCTATGAAGTATGCTCCTGGGATCTCAATTGGAGTTGCATTAAATCTATATAGCAGTTTTGGAAGTATGGCCATTTTCACTATATTAATCCTTCCTACCCAGGAGCAGGGGATGTCTGTCCATTTTCTGATATCATCTTCAATCTCTCTTTTCAGAGTGCCATAGTTTTCAGAGAAGAGGTCTTTGATTTCTTTTGTTAGGATGATTCCTAGGTATTTCAGTTTTTTGGATGCTATTGTGAAAGGAATTATTTGCCCTATTTCTCTCTCAGTGAGTCTGTCATTCATAGCTAAGTGGATGCACATTGAGGCAGTACTCTTAAGTGAAATAAATAAGACACAGATGTGTAAATATCAAATAGTTTCTCTGGTGTGAGAAACTGAAAGTGTAAATAAGGACTAAATGTATAATAGGTCATGTGAAATAGGAAGAAAAGGGGCAAAGGGGAAGGAAGTGGGAGGGCTAAGGGAAAGGATAGAAGGGAATGGGATTAATATGAGAAAATGGAAAAATAGGAACAAAATTTTTGTAAATAGTGATGGCTGGAGGGGTTCAAGGGAGGGCTGGGCAAGGGTGAAAAACAAGAACCAAGAGAGACTATGTAAAGGTGCAAATTTCCAATGATGAATGTCATTATATTGTATACCTAAAATGTACCAATTATTAGAATGAATAATTGATAATGTAAAATAGGAATAAAAGGTCCAAAGGGTTAGGGGTAGTGGGAGGCATAGGGGAAAGGAAAGAAGGGAAAGGAAAAAATGATGAGAAATGGAAAAAATGGAAATAAAGTCTTTGTAAATAGGGAAGGGTGGAGGGCGTGAAGGGAGGGCTAGGAATGGGGAAAAAATAAGAACCAAGATGCATATTATAAAGGTACAATTCCCAATGAGAAATGTAATTGTGTTGTATACCTACAATGTACCAATAAAAGAATTTAATACAAAAAAAATTTAGATCTTTAATCCACTTTGATCTTAGTTTAGAACTGCTTTCATCGTATCCCATAGATTCCTGTATGTTGTTCAAGTATTATCATTTACTTGTAGAAACTGTTTAATTTCTTCTTTAATTTCCTCTGTGACCCATTGGTTGTTCAGGAGGGTGTTATTCAATTTCCAGGTGTATGTGGGAGTTTTGCAGTTTCTTATGTTATTGATCTCCAATTTTATTGCACTATGTTCTGATAATATACAGGGGGTAATTTCAGTTATTTTACATTTACTTAGACATGTCCTATGAGCTAGCATGTGGTCTATTTTAGAGAATGACCCATGTGCAGCCAAAAAGAATGTGAATTCTGATTTCCTGGGGTGAAACACTCTGTAAACATCTATTAAGTCCATTTGTTCAATAGCTTGGTTCAGTTCTAGAATTTTGTTGTCAATTTTTTGTCTAGATAATCTGTTTATTTGTGATAGTGGGGTATCGAGGTCCCCCACTACAATTGTATTAGTGCTTATTTGGTTTTTCATATCCATTAATATTTGTTTTGTGTAGTTGGGGGCATTTGTATTTGGAGCATATATATTTATGATTGTCATCTCTTCCTCTTGGATCCCTTCACAAGGATGTAGTGACCATCTTTGTCTCTCTTAAATAGTTTTGGTGTGAAATCTACTTTGTCTGCAAATAAGATTGCTACCCTTCTTTTTTTCTGGGTTCCTGTCACATAGAGAACTGTTTTCCATCCTTTTACTTTCAGTCTATGAGTTTCTTTTTAAGTTATGTATGTTTCTTGTATACAGCATATTGCTGGATTTTGCTTCTAAATCCATTCTGTTAGTCTATTTCTTTTGATTGGTGAATTGAGGTCACTAACATTGATAGTTATAATTGATAGATATTGACTCATCCTTGTCATGATGTTTTACTGTTGTTGGCTCTCTTATTTGTTCCCCCTTTCCCTTTAGTTTCTTACCTTGCCTTGTGGCTTCCCTCTGTTAGGCCTCACGGAGTTATGACCTTTGTTGTTTATTTCTAGGACATTGCTTAGAATTGTTTGGAGTGCTGGTTTGGTGTTCATGAAACTTCTCAGGCATTCTTTGTCGTGGAAGTATCTAATTTCCCCATCTACTTTGAAAGATAATTTTGCAGGATAGAACAGTCTAGGTTGGAAATTATTTTCTTTTAGGGCTTTAAATACCTCACTCCAGGATCTTCTTGATTTGAGGGTTTGTGTTGAGAAATCTGCCATGATTCTGATGGGCCTGCCTTTGTAGGTGATTTGTTTCTTTTTTCTAACTGCCTTTAGGGTTTTTTCCTTCTGTTGGGTTTCTGGGATCTTGACTATTATATGTCTAGGTGTAGATTTTTTTATCATGACTAGTTGGAGTTCTATATGTCTCAATTTTCTGTATGTTCAATTTTCCACCTCTGTCTGGGAAGTTTTCTACTATTACTTCTATGAAAAGTTTTTTATTTCAATTGTACTTTCTCCTGTTTTTTCATGAACTCCTATCAGTCTTATGTTATTCTTCTTTGAATCATCTAGCAGCTGCTGGATTGTTTTCTCATGGTTCCTTACTATATTTAAGAAATTTCTGTTTTCATTGTCCTTAGCTGCAATTCTGTCTTCTATATCTGATATTTTATCTTCAGATTCCCTTGATCTGTGGTGGATATTTTCAATGGAGTTTTTGATCTCCTGAATATGTGTTTTAATCTGTTTCATGGATTCCATTTCTTTCTTCTGTTGGGCGATCATGGTTTCCATTTCTTTCTTATGCTGAGAATTCATGGCTTTAGGTATGTTTCTGATCTCATCTATTTTTTTTAATCTGTTTCTGTTCTAGAGCCTCTAACCATGTCTTTCACTCTGCTCACCATCTCTGTAGTTATCTGGGAGATTATTTCTGCTTTGAATTTTTCTAGAGACTCATTCATCTGTTTTGTTACTTCCTGTGCTATCAGTTCAGGGTGTCCAGGTGGCTGATTATCAGACTTTTCTACCTCATTTCCCCCAGAATTTGCCTTTTGTGGGGTGGAAGTCTGAGTTTGTGCCTTACTTAAATGTTTTCTCATTTTTGTTTTTGATACTGTCCTTGGTTTAGTTCCTGGGTTGAAATTTTGAAGTTGCTTATTTTAAGTATCTTTGTTGATGTACTTAGAACACTTATGGAATGACTGCTTCTCAGAGGTATCTTCAAGATATAGTTGGTCTTTAGGTTTTGAATCTCTAATGGCTCTAAGGCTGTCTCATTTTTATTATACCAGGAAGGACCACTGACTAAATCAGTCACAACACCTTAGCCCAAGTGATACAATCAAAAACACCATAACATCAACTACATCTTAGAAAATGACAATTTGTGAAAGTTATTAATCTATCACCTTTAACTGTGTGAATCAAAGCAAAATCGAGGACCAAGCCAACATATGTTTATAGCGAATAAACTCTTCAATATAGCAACTTTACCCTTCGGGATGGGGAGTTAGAAGTAGTTGGGGAGGGAGGAATAGGTAGGTAGAAAGATAGGGGAAGGTTAGCAATGAGGTCAGAGGGCACAGGCAAGAGAAAGAAAGAGAAGAAAAGACAAATAAAGAAGAAATACAAGTTAGAGCCAGAACAGGAACACAAAGGGGAGATGAAGAGCAATGTGGGACAGCAAGGGAGTGAGGCAGAGAGAGAGAGAAAGAAAAGAGATGAGAAAGAAAAAAGAGAAAAATAAAAATTTTAAAAGAGTAGCAAAGAAGAAAAAAAAATTAAAAATAAGAGCCAAAAAATAATAGTGATAATTTTGAAAATAACAAATAAAAGATAAAAATGAAGGGCCTCCTTCAGAGTATGTCTCTGTTGTCACAATAGACAACTTGGGCAGCAGTATGCAGTTATAAGTCAATGAGTCTCAGTAAACCAGTCACAGACCCATGACATTCAGGCAGATTTCTGGCTGTAAGTCCCAAGTTGAGCTCCCTGTCCTCCTGCAGGGTTGAACTCTGCAAGGTGCTATTGCAGGTTGCAGCTGCCTTTCTCCTGAAGATAGTCCAGGTTCTGATGGGAGGTGATGATCCCTCCAACTTACCAAGCCCGGTGGTCTGGTGTACCTTTATTGCAGAGATTCTATTCACTTTTCCAGTGGACTTGTTTTCATCAGGGATCTTGAGAGTGGCCCTCTCTCTGTTGTTCACTTCTGCAGGTCAGGACAATGGCTTTTATCTCCCACTGTGGCTCTGTAGTGTGGAACCAAGTAGCTGCACAGCCAAGAGGCCAGAGGCCAGGGGAAGGGGGCCCCTGTTGTTGCAGGTGCCAGCATGGCCGAGCTGGAGGCTGGTGGGCGTGCGCGGGGGGGGGGGGGCGGTCCTCACCGTGTCCTGGTTGCAAGTGGGAGGAGCGAGCCAGTCGCGGTCAGTCTGCAACCACTCTGCCCATGTGGCCAAGCTGGCGGCTGGTCAGGAATAACTCAATTTAAATTGAGCATGTATCTAAGAAGACGTTTCTCAAAAGAAAACATATGAATGACCAACAAATATATGATAAAATGCTCATATCACTAATGATCAGAGAAATGAAAATCAAAACCACAATGAGATATCATATCACCCCAGGAAGAATGAATATTATCAAAAGGACACAATTAGAAAAAGAAAATGTGAGCTTGTGGATGAAAGGGAACTCTTCTTGTACACTATCGGTAAGAATATATAAGGTGTGATAAAAAATGATGAATAAATTAAAATATTGCAGAAAAACATAATTATCATTTGTCTCCCTCAAAATAGTCCCACTCACCTCAAATACACTTATCCAGTGATTCTTGGCACATTCTGAAAAAGTTCAGTAAGTTTGCTTTTCTATCTTTAATTGTGGTGCTGTGGCTGCCTTGATGTTCTGAATCAACTCAAAATGTTTACCTTTCATCATCATTATGACTTTAAGGAACAGCCAGACTTTATATGGTGCCAGATTCAGTGAGTAAGGCAGATAAGGACACGCCTGGATGGTGTTATGAGCCTGTCTTTCTGTCGGGTGGCACTAGGCAGCAGTAGTCATTGTTTTTTTATTACACCTGTAAAAGACTGGAAAAAGAACTTCCAGAACTGCTATGAATAGTGGCAAGAATATTGATGTAAGTGCATTTAAAGCAAGGGGAAGTAATTTGAGGAAAAATAATGACAATATGTCTTTTACTGTAATAAATTTTAAAAGTTTAAACATTTGCCACATATTTCAAACATATATAATAAATTGTTACAGCCTTTAGGGAAAATAATTTGGTGTTTCCCGAAAAAATTAAAAATTTACTACACAGCCCGGCAATCTCATTCCTTAGTATATATCCAAAGGAAATCAGTATGTAGAATACACATTTCCCATGGTTTGTGCAGCACTAGTGACAAAAACCAAGGGATGGAAACAACTTAAATATTTAGCAGATGATGATCAGAAAAAGAATTGTGTGCTACATATACACAGTGATACAACAGAAAGAAATCCTGCCATTTGCAATAACATGGATAGAATGGAGATCATTATGTTAAGTGAATTTAGGCAAATAAAGGCAAGTAACACATGGTTTCACTTATATGTGCTATCTAATAATCTTGATCACATAAATGCTGAGAGTAGCATGGTGATTACTGGAAAGTGAGGAATTGAACATAAAGAGGGGTTGATTAATGTGTGTGAAATTATCATTAGATAGGAGCAAAAGGCTATGGTATGTTATTTCGTGGTAAGGTGACTATAATGATAATGTACTGTACATTTCAAAAAGCTAGGTGTGATGGAAGTTCCATTAGCAATCAAAAACCATTTTTTAATTTCCCTTCATCATGTTTTGTCTTGTTTTGCAATGTCAGGTAAAATTTCTTCATTTCCCCATTACTTCTTTTTTTTTTTTTTTTGGTACTGGGGATCGAACTCGGGTCCTTCCGCTTGCGAGGCAGGTGGCGGAACCACTGAACTAGATCCCCGGCCCTCCCCATTACTTCTTACTATTTATTTTAGATAACTTTCTTTTCACTGAGACTCAATACCTGACGCCCATAATTTAAAGGAGAAGGTTATTTTGACTCATGATTTTTAAAGGATTCGTCCATTCCAAAGTTAGCTGGCTCCAAGGTAGGAAGGCATAGTCCCAGAAGTGCTTGGTGGAGAAAAGTTTTGTATATCATGGTGGGCAGGAAACAGAGAAAGAAGAGAGGTGCTGGGGAGGGACATGTATATCCTTTCAAAGCACATCCCCAGTGAGCGGCCTCTTCTCAACAGGGTCCACCTCCTGAGATTACATTTAGCTATGGATTCTCCAGTGGATTGATTCTCTGATGAGTATAGGAGCCTCATGATGCAATCACTTTCCAAACCCCCAGTCTCTGAACACATGAGTATGCTGGGGAACATTCTAGATCTAAATCATATGTTATTTTACCCCTGCCGCTCAAAAGACTTATCCACATCTTTTTATGCAAAATGTATTGAGGTGGATAAAGATGTGGAAATGGAAACAGCTATTTTAAAAATGCAGACCTACTTGTACTTCATGCTGTTTTTTTGAAGATGAGAGAGGAAAATTTTGGAAAATAATTTTTAATCATAAATTGTTGATTATTTACAATCTTATTCCTATAACTGGTTTCAAAATTAAACATTAGTGACTGCTCATCTCTTTAAAATGAGGGCCATATTTTTTCACCAATCTAGATATGATTTTTTTCATATGTTATTAAAAGCCTGTTAATGCAAATGTCCACTAATAAAAAATAAAACTGGAAAAGAAAAAGTACAGCTACCACAACCACAAAAATAAAGAATATGAGGGACTTTGAATGTGTATTTTCAACTGATCGCATGTCACTTCAAACAACCCCACAGCCTCAGCTTGAGTTATATCTTAGGTAAATATTTTTGCATCAATTTTAATGCTCTTATTTCCCATCAAAGAAGAACAATTTTAATAATTCTTTGCTAAGACCTCAGGCGAAGGGTGCTGTTCTGAGGTATCTATGTACATGGAATATTTTATATATTTTCTCCTTTTTATTGCTTATGTTTCAACTCTTCCTCTAATTATCACTTTCCTAAATTTGTAAGAAAGTACTGTAGAAATAATCAAAAGCACAAAAAAATGAATTTATGAGACAATATTTTCATCTGTAACAGCTGCACAATCCCAATTGGCTTAATACTGCCTTTGACTGTGTTTTCCCCTACTTGGTTTCACAGGTTTTTCTCTTTGGGGTGATTTTGGGCTAACTGCATAGATGAGTTCAGTAGTCAGTGAAGTATAAATCACAAGCATCACAGAGTTCTGTTATAGCATAAGAGATTTCGAATGACAGACTAAGGGCTTTGATGAAGCTCACCTATACATCCATCACCTGTATAGCTGATATTCACTGTACAACTTGGTCTAAACAGGAGGCAATTTTATTTGAATATTGGCTTATTTCCTTGGATCATTTTAATCATGGTATTTTATTTTGCAAGTTTCTCATTCTTTTGTTTCAATTATTTCCATACCTTTATAAAACTCCTCTTTGATGAGTTGTAAACCCAATTTTTTATTTAATGAAATGATCATGTCCCCAAAGAACTGCTGAGTACATACATATTTTATGATTTAAGGCAATGCTAGGTTTTATCCTTCTAGAGCAGGTAAATATGACCTCCCTAGAGATGGGTGAAATTCAGTATGTTACTAACTCTTGCTAGTTTTCCAGGTTGTCCCTGATGTACAATCCACTCTTCACTCCCTCATCTCTTCTGTAAAGGGCAAATCAGTGAGTTTCAATTTAGGGCCATGATTACATTCAATAAGAACACTGTAATGCATCAGGCATCGTGGCACAAGCCTATAATCCCAGCACTCTAGGAAGTGGCGGCAGGAAGATCACAAAGTCTGAGGCAGAAAGATTGTAAGTTTAACCTCAGCCTGGGCAAGTTAGTGATTTAATGAGGACTTGTCTCAAAATTTAAAAATTTAAAAAGTTTGGGAATGTAGCTCAGTGTAAGGACTGAACTACAGCGTTCAATGCCCAGTTGTGCAAGAAATAAGAAAAATAAAAGCAAAGAATATTATATTATTCATGCTATTTAGTGATTACCAAATCTTGTATAAAACATGCATTCATCAAAAATGTATTTTTCTTTGTATATTTTTTATTTTATTTTTTATTAGTACATGTTTGTATATTTAAAAATATGTCTTATTTTACAATAAAAGTGATAAATATCTGGTTTACTGATATAGTTTCAAAATATAAAAACAAGAGAGAAAAACAACCTTTGTGTCTTTGTGGACTAACATCTTCACTTTCATAGTAGAACTGAACTTCTGGTCAACTCTTGTGTCTCATGACAGACCTTTATATAATCTGCCAACTTAATAGTTTTTTGTTTTGTTTTGTTTTTTTCCTTAAATTCTTTTATTAGTACATTTTAGGTATACAATACGTTTACATTTAGCATTGGGTGCTTGTACCTGTACATGATGTATCTTGGTTCTTATTTTTTCCCCATTACCTGTGCTCCCTTCACCCCCTCCACCCTTCCCTATTTACATAGACTTTGTTTCCATTTTTTTCTTTTCTCATAATTTTTCCTTTCCCTTCTTTTCTTTCCCCTTCCCTTCCCACTTCCCACTTCCCACTTAATAGTTCTAATAGTCTATCATGTACCAACTTTCACAATTTTACAGACCTGAGGCTTATTATTCTTTATTCTTCTTCTTCTCTTTTTTTTTTTTTTTTTTTTTGGTACCGGGGATGGAACTCAGGACCTTGTGCTTGCGAGGCAGGCGGCGGCACCACTGAGCTAAATCCCCGGCCCATTATTCTTTCTTCTTTATGTCTTCTTTCTTCACAGTTGTACAGGCGTCACTAATTCTCATAGTCAGGGCTTAATTTTAAAACAATTCATCCACATGACTTCTCCAACTATCCTTTTGACTATTATATATAAATTTTGTTATATTTCTCTATTTGCCGTAAAAGATAGAAATCTTAATCACTGTGAAGATGGTCAAATGTTTGCTATCATCTGATTTACATAAGCAGCCTATATGTCAGTAGATAAGTGGATAAAAATATGTGGTATTAACATACATTGAAGTACTACTGCCCAATAAAGATAAACTTGAGTCATTTGTAGGAAAATGGATTCACCTTGAGACCTAAAGTTAAATGATAAATCAGACACACAAGCTTAAATATTGCATGGTTTGTGTTCTATGAGAAATGCAAATTATCAATAAATAGCAAAATAAAAGATAGATAATAGGAAGTAGGGAAATAGCACTTCCTCGAGTGGAAAGGGAAATCAAGAGATGTAGGAGAGGAGAAGAATGGAGGGAAAGGAAGTGGAATGAGGAATTAAAATGTGTTAGGTTTAGGTGTTAATGCCACACAAGGAATGCAAACGTTCTGTACTGCAGACATGCTCTAACAGAAAAAAGCAAAACCAAAAACATACTACGCAGACCAAACAACACTGATCATCTCATAGCCATTTTTCAGTGACTGGTGATCAGTCTTAGGCTTCTGAACTCACAATCAATACCGATTATGGTTATTTTCTGTTTCTTTGATAGTTACCTCCCATTGGAAAAGAAGCTAGAAGATAGCAGAAGCTTTATTTGTCTTTCCGTGTACTATTTCTTCAGTATCTGTACCACAACATGTATTCAATTAATATTGGTTGAACAAATGAATCTCAAAATCTAAAAATAACATTTTAGTTTCTACACATTATCTTTTCTATAGATAAACATTCACAAGAGCAAGAATATGGAGATTTTAAACTTTTTTTTGGAGTGTGATCTTTTACAGTTTTCAAGAAGATTTCCAATATTACTCTCTTCTACATTGCAGACAAGATAGATTCAGGTTGTATCTGCCGCACAGTGTTGTCAGATTCTTGTATTGCTTTCTACCCCCATTATTCTATATATTCTCAGCACTTATACACACTACTAATATTGCTTTTGGACTTGTGCTTAAACTATAGTTCTTTTTTAACCTTTTTTCACATGCACACATTTCCCTTTTAGGTGAAACTTTTTGAGGGGGCCAGAGCTATGGTTTACAAATACGTATGTTATATAAAGAGAATGAGTTAAGGGATAGTTTTTGTCCAGTTGAATGCACTGTTGACTATTTTCAAAGCAATGTACCAGTTAAGTCTCTTTTGGGAAACTAAGTTCAGGTTGTTGACCAAAGACCTGTGTTATTTTTTTGGCTCTGTTATTAACTATGCAGATAGAGACATTTGTGCTCCAATAACTTTTTATGTACACAATAAAGAAATAAGAATCATTATATGTGAGGCACCTCAAATCCATAAGAACAGTTAATATTTAAAAAAACACAAAAAATAACAACCAATGGCAAGAATGTGGGGAGTTTGGAACTCTTGTGCACTGCTGGTAGAAATGTAAAACAGCACTGCTAATGTTAAAAACAGTATGGTAGTGCCTTAGAAATATTTAAAAAGAGTCATCAGATGATCTAGCCACTCCATTTTTAGAGCTACACTCCTAAAGCAAATAAATTGAGGTGTTGGGAAGCCATTTGTATACCCATGTTAATAAAAGCATTTTTCACCACAGGGGGAAGCAATCTAAGTGTGCATCAGCAGACAAATGGATAAACATGTGTCATACACATATGATGGAACATTATTTACCCTTGAAAAGGAAGGAAGCAGACACAGTGCAATGCAGATGAAACTTGACACTATTTCACTAAGTCAAATAAGACAATCACAAATAATAGACTGTACGATCCTGCTTGTATGATGTTCTTAGAGTAGTTAAATTCATCAAGACAAATTAGAATGATGGTTGCCAAGGTCTCAGGGTAGTTACACCATCGGACCTGGGCAAATAGACTAGGAGGTTGGTGTTCAATGGGATGTGAGTTTCAGTTTGGTAAGCTAAATAAGAACTCTGAAAAAGAATGGTGGTGATGATTCCACAAGATGAATGTACTTGATACCTCTAAACTGTACATTTAAAAATATACATCAAGGTAAATATTGGATTATATACATTTATTGTAAGTAAAAATAGTTTTAAATGTGCCTGAAGATTCTTTTTTATACAATGGTTTGCAATTCTAGAAGCTACTTGAAAAAATCTACTTGAAGGCTGTTACTCAGATGGGCAGTCTTTTCCCATGAAGGAAAGTCTGGCTCCTGCAGATCCACAGCTTCATTCATCTATGTCTCTCAGTTCTAGGTCTGAAACCACAATCTAGGCTTCTAATTCTCTTCACATACATTACATGTTTCAATGAGGAAAAAAAGTCAAGCTCTCTTTGTAACTGGTCTTTACTTCCACTTTTACACTGGAGTTTTATTTTTCCCCTTTCCTGTTTTGACTAACACATTTCTTGGCCCTTAGTCTGCTTGGCCAACCCAGCAATGGCATAGTTATTTTCATTGGCATTTTATCCTTACATCTCAAGGAATCAATCTAGCTTCTTCTTTCTGCTCCTCTTGCACATTCAGTTCCCTTGAGTTGTGTTCAGCTGTCAGCTTCCGCGACGAGCTGCACTGATTTCCCGCGTTATTAGGAAACCCTTGGAGCATCTCTGTAGCACTGATACTGACAGTTGAACTCACAGGAGCAGCTGGCTCAGTGGGGAAAAATGGGAAGGCGGTGAGAGCTACTCACTGCAGTGTATTTATAACTTGGCCCTGAAAGCAGCGATGGCGATATTCAAATAGGAGAGAGTGAAAAGACATTTTATCCTAATTAAAAAGGTAATTAAGCAACACACTAAAGAATTTAAATCAGTTCTCTAGGTTTTTATGACAGGTCTGATGGTATAACTACACTGAAACCTTCTTGGAACAACAAATGCTACATCTTAAGCTCTGTTGCTTGCTGTGTGGCCAACTATGGTTGAAAAATTAAAGTGAAAAGTCTCAGCAAGAATGTGGGAGATAAGTTCCCTCTCAAAGGAAAACATCACCTGAAATCTCCAGACAGCCCAGATTAAAACTGTGTCCAAGTCATCATTCTTATTCCCAACCTTCCCAACCCTCATCCCTGCTCCATATCCAACCTGGCTGAATCAGTCTGAGCCTCAAAGAATTTCTAGTTGTTGTTTTTGTTTATATACTCCACTTCTTTGTCTCCTGTCTATTGCAATTTCAGGATTTTTGTGTCATGTTCTCAATGAGCTTTTGATTACAAATCTATTACATTTAATGCATTTTATGTATGCATGCAACCATATGTATGTGTGTTTGTGTTTCTCCATGTACATGTCTTACTATTTAGCATTGCATCTACTACTAAAGAGTGAGAACGCAGTTCATTAAAATAGAAAACAACTCCAGGTGCCTGAAAATTTCCAATTGATAATTGTAATTCATAATCAGATTTTGGAAATTCAGGATTTTCTTTGCAACTTGGATTACAGTCCTAAAATGATAATTTTAAGTTTTATTATAATCAGGTGGACTTGAGAATTGCTGATTGTTAAAAAATATCATAAGTAGCTTATTGCCTGTTCAGTTTTTTGGGGTTTTTTTTTTAGTGCTGTGGATCAAATTCAGGACCTTGCTGTTGCAAGGCAGGTGCAGTGCTGCAGAGCTAAATCCCGGCCCTATGTCTGTTCAGTTTTTAACTCAATTCTCAGTACTAGTTATGCAACTAGCACTAAAATAGTTATTTTCTTTATATTATTTCTATAATGAATTTATAGTTATCCTCAAATTTGTCTGATGTTATTGTACTGTGTATCTAAAATAGTCTATAGTATATGCAACTATTTTATTTTCACAAATGAAAATATAATTCATAACTGTATTATACGTACATGTGTATAATTCCAGATTCAACATAGTTACATGTAACAAATATTTTATTTTATGCTATTTAACATGAGAATTATGGAAAAACCTTTAGTAGAGCAAGATGACATGGCACTCACATCCTAAAATGACTTACTAAACAAAGTACAATGCACTTATTAAGTCATAGTCCTCATTAATTTGCATGGACAATCTTTGGAATATGCAGCTAATCATATCGGAAAGGGTGTCCATAATGTTGCATCTGTTTTCTACAACAAGTATGTCATATTGTAGCACGTAAAGATTTTGGGTTGTAACAAATACTAAATTTAACAATTCTGAATGCTATCTATTTATCTATCTATCCATCCATCTAGTTATTTATCACTCTTTGTGGTAAGTGTGCTCTGCATACTGGTGGTAAGTAAAGCCTCTGGAAATACTGAATTAGTGAATTTTGAACCATTGCTCTTAGGGGACATAAGGGTATAGATTCCTGTCAGTCTTTCATAGTAACATTTTTATCAACATATCAATAACTTGTTTTACATGTTTTGCTTAAAAATGCTTTCTTTAGTATACACTGTTGAGTCATTCGTATTGTTCTTGCAGCTAAATGCAGTTAACTGATACCCGAAAAAAGCTTATGTAATACATATTTTCTCATAAAGCACATGAAAGAATTCTTGGGCCTAGAATCAGTAGGCAGCACCTCAGCACCATGTTTGGGGGTTATTTCAGTAATAAAATCAACAATGAAAGGCACAAAAATATGCAAACTATCTACACTGTATGCATCTTACAAAAGATACTTCTTCTTTTTTTTTACAGTACAAAAGCTGAAATAAGAAGGCAAAAAATTGCCTCATTCATCCACAGCTTGGAATGTAAGCAATGAATGATTCAAAATTGTTGCTGCTGTGCATATGAATACAAATGACCATGAAATTTTTGTGAGTGCTAATTTTAAGATTACAAATAAATATTAGAATTTACCAATGTGGAGTTCACAAGTAATGGTAAACTGTAACTCCCTTTAAGTTTACAGAATAATATTGTTACCATAGCAAGCATTAAGATATATATTTAATATATGTTTAACATATATAAAAACCTATTATATCCACTCACATATTTGTTATTTTATTATGTTTTCAACTTAAAATAAGAGAATATAAAGAGAAGATAAAGAATATTCATACTTGACAAATGAAATTATTGATCTTGATATAAATAAAAATTCTCTTAGATCAAGTTCAGCGCACTGAATTGATTACATCTTTCTCAGTAACTACAATGTTTTTCCATTTTTTTGGTGGTTAAAAAATTTTCTTGGAAATCTAAATAGATTCCTATTTTTACAGTCTGGAACAAATGTCTGAATAGCCTTAGTGGACACACTGTTGGAATGTGGAAAATTCAGGGAATTCAGGAGGCTGAATTTCTTCATATCAATTAAAGGACAACTTTACTGAATTCACATGTTTAACAGTTTTTTGATACCAAAAAAAAGTTAACAATATTCTATCAGATGCTAAAAGAAATTAACATAAAATTTAAAATGATAAAATAAAAGTAATAAAATATTGAGTTAATATTTGATAACTGAACTTTAAAATTCCCTTATTTCAGGTAGAAATTAAAAAAGAATAAGTCCATATTTGACATGTAGTAAAATTACCCATATATTCAAATATGTTTCATCTACAATTTGCATGTAAAAAAGAAAAACATACTTTGTGCTTCCTAGAAAAACTAATTTGAAGTATCCAAAGGTAAAAATACTAAAGATCATGTTAATTTTTGGAATTTTGCTGTAATTCAGTATTACTGGAGATTTCTAGGGGATATGGCACATAAATATAGGCTCATAATTCCTGCTGTTTTAGGGGAAATGTCATTTTGAAAAAAGTGCATTTATATTTTTCAAGGGCTTTTCTCAATAAGATTTGTTTCCTGAAAGATGCCCCAAGTTTTTAATAAAATGAAGGAACTAGTTAGAAAATTGTTCACTTGTTTTGTATTTTAACTTTTTGCACTTCATTTATGGGCAACATAGGAATTTCTCAAAGGCAAAACCAACAAAATTCTACTTCTTCCCGACATTTCTTTTTGTCTTGTGTACTGATCTCCATAAGAAAATAGAAGGAGAAAAATGCAGTTTTTACTTTGTTTTTTTGTTTTGTTTTGTTTTCCTCTGCATCTCAAGCCTAATGAAGGTAAACTGTACTGAGTTCATGAGTTCCTCCAAGTGAGCCTGGAGGGCTGAGCTTATCCCTGATGAGCTGTTCTCTGAAGCTCTGGTGTTTACCAAATGTGTCAGATGGATAATGTTCATTAATGAACCTGAGTATCTTGAAGCAGAGCAATTCTTCCAAATATTATGATGCTTTAATGACATGTGTAATGAGACTGCCAAGGACTACCGGCAGTTAACAAATACACATTTTCAAATGTAACATTAGTAAATGTTTAAACGGAGGAAAACTTTAAAACTGGTATATGAAAGTCTGCTTGTTTTTCCTCCTGAGGACCTTGGAAATGAATAAGTGATGAGCAAGACAGCACTGTCTGCCACATTGAGACTGAGAGGAAATGGGACAATGGCATTCCCAGCAATTTGCATTTAATATGTAGAAAAGGGAAAAAGAAACAAACTTAGACATAGAAGTGCAGAAAGAAGCAGAGGCACTGAAAAGAGACATAAAATATACCAAATTATATGCTTTTATGAGAAAGAAAATGAATTCCTAGATAGTCTCACAAGATTCATCCTGAGAGTGTTATTGAAGTGCCAGTGTCCGGTCTAGGTCTCAATTGACCTCCTTACACCAAAGCACTGTCCAGGGACTACCTGTCTGCTTGTGACATTGCTTTCTTCTTCGTACTCTACTCCACAATTTTGTTAAACGCTGAGTCTTCAAGTCAGTCCTTAGCTTTCCTGGAGTGAAAGAAAGTGCATTCGACTTTTCAATGGGTCTCTGTGGAATTCCATAAGCAGCTTTATATTATTTAGCCAGTGTTTTTATACATCGGTTGAATACAGTCGTTTCTTTTATTATTAAGAAACCAATATGAAATTAATTGCAATAAATCTGTTCTTATTCTTTTCTTCCCACAGCATTTCTTACTGTGTTTTGGTAAAATTCAGAAGACTAGTGAATCTAATTTCTTCTTTGACATTGAAAGGTTAGTGAAATATTTTCTGAAATGTAATAAAGACATGAAAATATCAGGTGTCTTTCTTACTGTTGTTACTGCTTTATTTATCCTCTGAAATAAAACCTATTTTTACCTATTACTCATTTATTGAATAAATATTTAGCAAGTGCATATTTGATATAGAATATGTGAATGATTTGCAAATTTCTTACAGTAAATATTTATTATAGGATACAGAAAGCCATACAATAACCATAGCACACTCTAAAATTGACTTTAAGGAAAACCAAATTACTATCTATCAAACCAGTGAGGCTTTCACCTATAATTTTGCAGAATATGACAAAGTCGTTTCTCATAAAGGTCATTTTCTCTTTCTTCTCTTCCTCCTTTTCGCCTTCCATTTTGTTACAATTTTTAATAATTTTTTTTAATTCAGATATCAGAAAATATTTGTAAAAATGTTTCTCTGTTTTCCTACTGTTATATGGTTTTAAATTCTAATATTTATTCTCACATGTACCTAGTACGTTACTGATTTAAATATAGTCACTGTATAAATAATACTTGCACATCATGGTAGATCCAGACTCTTGAACCTCTGCCACTCACTATTTTACTGTCATCAAATATTGGGCTAATAGAGGATAGCTCCTGTGAGCCTTTCATGTGTTATCACTAAAACTATAATTATACAATTAAAGTTTACAGAAACAAAGATTAATTAGTTAAATAATTTATTATACTGCTCCATACGCTTCTAATTTTAAAGACATTTAAAAATAACCAACACAGCTGTTTTTATTATGGCTTTAGTAAATAAACATAAGTTTATATTTTCCCATCATCATTTTGCAGTAAGTAATTATATTCAATGAACATATTTTTTTTACTCAGTGAAGGTTATGATTTGAGAGTAGATTTCAAAACAAAAGAATCATTTATGAACTACATTTTGCTTTTGATTATGATACTCATCTCTAAACATAATGCCATCTCAATTAATAGGGTATCATTTTTGAGCTTTTAGGGAAAGGAGCTAAGGCGTGTCATTTTAAATCTAACTTAGAATATTTGCTTTGCTGTTTTTATTTATTTATTTATGACTTCAGTTTACAGCAATATATCAGTTTTGATTTCAATTTAGATTCTCAATTCCAATTCCAAACTCTATTTTTAGAATATGGATAAATATTACTCCCGTAAAGTCTTTGTTCTTCAAATATCTCCAATAGGTTATATTCCTTTTGAACTCAAAAAATTCAAAAGTGAGGTTAAATTTTTTCTTGCTCCCCATTGTCATGATAGTGGTACCAGTCTCTCCTGGCCATTCCATTTTTTCCATCACCTTTGGACCTTCCATGTTTATACTTCCACCTCTCAATTTCCTGTCCTCCCAAGAAGGCAGTGTCATCTCTTCCCATGACCTGTTATCTCCACTCAGTTACCTTCTAGCAAAAGCACATCTCACAATTGCTATCAAGAAAAATGACTTTTTAAATCTTGCTTGAAATTAGTTTTCCATGGATGTAACAGCTGGTCTCATGTGTTTATTTGAGAATGATGAAATACATAGATAACAAGGAAACAGTTTTTCTTAGTTTGTCTATAAGGGTTCAGCATTTGATAACTATTTGGTCAACTCGGTAATGCATATATCCCTACGCAATATGGGTGGGCATCATCTAACATCAAAACAAAACAAAAATGATGAAAGAGAATGAGTTTATTTTTTCTGCTTGAGGTGAGATATGTCTTCCATCTTCAGGCATCAGTGTTTCTAGTCCTCAGAGTTTCAGACTCAAAGTGGGACTTACAAGATTAACCTGCCAGGGTTCAGACCTTCAGACTCGGAAGTTACTACATTACCAGGTTTTCTGGTTCTCCAACCTACCCTAACAGATTGTAGGATTTCTCAGCCTCTATAACCACATTGAGGCAATTCCTATAATAAGTGCCTTCATATGCATAGGTGGATACAATAGATTTCTAGCATATTCTATATATATGAGTTCTATTTCTTTGGAGAAGCTTAATATAGATTTTGGTATTTGGATTGGGGCAATACTGAAATAAATATCTAAAATTGTGGAAAGAGCTTTGGACCTCAATAATGGGCACAGTATGGAAGAGTTGGATGTGTATACTACAAAAAAAAAATCCCTACAATCTGTGAGCAGATTGTAAAGGGTGATTCTAATGAGGGACTATCTCTCAGTCATATTATTTATTTATGACTAATACTAATATGATCTGACTCCCTTATTCTTACTTTTTTTTCTTTTTCTTTTTTTCTTTCCTTTTTTTTTTTTTTTTTTGTTTCAGTACTGGTGATTGAACTCAGGACTTTGCACTTGCCAAGCAGGTGCTGTGTCGCTGAGCTACATCCCTGGCCTGACTCTTACTCTTTCGCCTTTTTGCCATTCACACCCAGATAACTCAACACTAAATATTTTCTACTTTCCACTTTTCCACCTCATACTCATTTCTAGAGGGCATCTAGTAGAACTGCGTACCATAAATTATTTACACTTTCACCTTTCAACTTGAGGTCTGCTTTCTATAGAATTTTTCTTCTCTCACACTTTTAAGTGAAATTTAAATTCTTATTTAGGGGAGTCTTATTCAGAAGGTAATAAAAAGTGATCCAATGGAGTTTTAAATTTTTATAATATTTTAACCATAAATGGGTGCTAAATAGCTCTTCACTAAAATTTATTTTCTTCCCTTTATAGGTCACAAGAATGTATTCCCTGTTCACTCTTGTGTTTAGCCGCAGCTTTGTTATTAAGTTCTAACAAGTAGAATATGATAAGAAACAATTTGTGCTGTTTCTGTGGCAAGGTTTTTAAGAAGCAGGTATCTATACTGCACTGCCCTTTCCTCTTGTCCAGGATATATGCAAATGACAATGTAGCCTTCGAAAGTTGTGAATTCATAGAATAAAACAGTAATAGATTTCCATATGCAAAATATTCACTTGCTTTGAACTGTTATATGAATGAAGAACTATGTTTTATTATGTTTCTATCATTATACTTTTTTGACTATTTTCTGACTATAAGCAAACCCTAAATAATGCTTCATTTATTAAAATCACTCTAAAAAGGAGGAAAAGATGATATAAAAGTTTAAAATAATTATTTTGTACTCCAACCAATATTCACACTTGTAAAAATTTCTCATATTAGATTTAAGTTTATTGGTCCACTAGTTATATTTTCTATATCCTTTTCAAACCTAAGAAAATGATAAATGGATATAATATTCAAATAGAAAGAATATTATGTATACAAAAGTTATATACAATGGCATTAAGATTATATATTCAGAACTGGCAAATGACCTTTGTTATTTTTGTTAATAAAATAATCTTTATTTGTCTTGAATCCTCAATGATAATTTTTTTTAGAATGAGGTATTATTGATAAGAGAACTCTAAACCTAGTGCTATGGCTTGTACCCACACATCCCTCCAAGGCCTCAGGTGCTCTCAGGTGGGGCGTTTTGGTGGTGGCTGGACCCAAGGAGTGAGAGCATGTATGGGGATATGACACCTGGATTAGTCCACTGATCAGATTATCATGGTTCTGGGTGTGGCTAGATGGATTTACTGAAGAAAGAATACAGTAAGTCCTTGATTTACAAACAAATTCCATGCTGGGAGAAGTTTTGTAAGTTATATTTCTTCCTAAGTCCAAAAAAGTGAGTCTTATATGGTACATCTGTGACAGTTCACAACTCAAATGTTCATAAATTGGATACCTATTGTACCCACCCTGGGTGTGAGTGGCACCAGCCAATAGAGGGAAAGTGAGCCTCCCTGCTTGCTGCCTTCTGCCTGCCTTGCCATTCTCCTCTGCCTTGGTGCCCTTTTTTGGAGCCAGCTGATTATGACTGGAACCTCTACAAACTGCCAGCAAAAATCAAACCCATCCTCCTTTAATTTGTGAGTGTCAGGTATTTTGATTCAGCAATAAGAAAGTAACTAAGATACCCAAATATCATTTATTCTTGCCACCCATTGTAATTATTATGGTTCTAATAGTTACCTAGCATTCTTAAAAGTCATTGGAGAAAGCAGATCTAAAATCTGCATTGCTTGTGCTTCTGATTATCGATAGTACCTACTCATTTAAAAATTTTGAAAAACTCTGTCTAGCAGGCTATTTTCCTTCACAGTAATTCTGCAGCAAGGCACCTGGGTCTGATTTATAAATAATAGTGTTCTGTGTTTTGTTGCTGAATGAATTCACTTGGGCTATATATCATTAAGGATTTTGTTTATGAGAGGTTCAGGAAGAAATAGCCAACATAAAGTAGCAATGGCAGATAATGAAACAAGTCATGAAGCATATGACAACATAGGTTTGAAAACCAGCTTATGGATGATCTGCTATCTGTGAACCCACTCATCTAATATTTGTGAGCACACAGCTGGGAAAGCTTCTTGTATCTTCCAGAGTCTTAATTTATTTATGTAGCAATAACAAGACCTCAACAGATATTTTCATAAAATAATGCTAATATCATAGAACAATACAAAGTATCTCTAGTTTGGTCTTATTTGGTGTACAATCCCCTTAGTGTTTGAAGCATGAAGCACCTCTAAACAAGCCTCTTATTGACCATCCTGGAAACAGGAGGAGGAAAATTTGAGATTTAACAGCTCATTAAGCTGCTGTTTAAGACCTCTAATGGGAATTTCTTAGAGAAATAAAATGTCATTGTGTGAGTTGTTAGCAATGGCACCGGAAAGGATACTTGGCAAAAGGTGGGGGAAAGAAGGCAAGATCCATATCAAAACCTACGCTATTAAAGAAATTAAATTGGATCTGCACAAAGCAGAAGACACACATTATGGATAGTGGTGCAGAACCAGGTTATTCCAGCATTCAGTTTCAGGCAGCTCACATTTGCTTTCCCTGCTTTCCCAGAAAGTTGAGCCAGTATCAATTTCCACTTAGAGTGCAGTTGATCACAGTGATACGGAAAGTCAAGTTGACAGTTAAGAGGAAGCAAAGGTTTAGGGTTATGTCTCAGCTGGGTTTTAATTTATTCTCATTAAGCACACGAGTACAGCAAAGCAGACAGTAGTTTCTTTCTTTCTTTCTTCCTTCCTTTCTTTCTTTCTTTCTTCCCTTCAATTCCCTTCCTTCCTTCTCTTTCCTGTGAACCATGAATATTGTTGCAATTCTAATCATATTGCCAAGGAGTTTAAAGAATGGTGATGGAGGGGGACTTAGGCTGCCACATTACATGTTATTGGATTTGTTTAAAGAAAGGTTCCTGACATGGTTCTCCAGATGCAGCCTGGCGAGCAGCCCTGCTTTCTTTGCGTTACATAATGTCCCATCTGTGCTCATGGACTGTGGCTTGATGAGAATGCCATCAGGTGATGTGTCTGACTTAATGGTATTCTCTCCGAGCTGGAGCAATAAACATTAAGGGGCCTTAATCGTATTTTTTGCAATGGGAACAATAAACATTAGGGGTCCTATTGTACCCTTTCCCAAAATGTCCCCCAAGCCCAATTTGGGGAGTATCTTGATAGCCAGCTCTAATTTTAAATCCTCCCTATCATTCCATGTGTTTTGAAATGGAAGGAATGGGCAAAAGCAAAGGAACTAAATTAATAGGCATATTTCCACACAGCCAATTTCTGAAGAGATACAACAGCTATTATTTACTTGTCCTAGCAGAGTGCTAATAGTACAAAATAAACAATTCCAAGTGATGTATTTTCCTCTAGTGACAACTTTTGATGAACTGAGCTACTAGCCACAAAGACTTAGGGATAAAAATTTTCTTGGTACATAGAGAAAATCTGTGAGACAAAGGATTAGGTTGCTTTGAAGATTGGGAAGATTATAGTTTGATTGTGGGGTTTCAAACTGAATCAAACATGAGGTAATAATTCAAGATAATCTTTGACTATTTCATCTACATATTTCTGCCTTACTTTCTCTTCTTTGATGAAACTATACATTGAAATAACAAATTTCCTATGAAATACATGTGTCACATTTTTTATTTGTAACATCAGATGATCAAAATGCTACCAAAGTAGAAAGACATTTTTAAAATTATTTTTGAGATCCACACCTGTCACATTCATATCAGTAAGTCTTTAGATTCTAGTGACTTTGTCTGACTTAACAGTACACTTTCATTTTATTGTTCTAATTTTGCTCTTCTCTCTTTGCCACAATTCTTTGTATCTCAGGTATAGGACTATTAACTGGGGCATGACAGCATATCATTTAAAGTGAGAACTCCATCATTTCTCCTGTAGTATATTTTGTCATAACTCTTCAGAAAGCAGATAATTAGCTAAAGTACCCTGCACATGGAATATTCATGCAGGTCTCATCATCAGGGTTATATATTTTGCACTATTTAGAAACTTTCTGATTTTGAATTCTAAATAAGCAAGATTCAATGGAAAGAAATACAATCTAATGATATATTATGAAAATCTTAGTATCATATCAGTTTAAGTTTTAACTTATATTCCAGGTTCCAAAATTTTGATTTCATTTTATTTTAAAAGGATTTCATCTTCTTGCCCAAATAGAGAATGAGTATGTGAGGAGATTGAGCGAAGAAAATAGAAATAAATTCCTGTTGATTATTTTATTTAACATTGTTGTTTCTCATATAAAAACATTTAATTTCAAAGTGTTTTGACTTGCCTACAGCCATAATTGTGTATAATGTCCATTATCTTTTAATTGGAATTAACTTCTATCTTTTGCTACATTATCTGAGGATCCCTTTAGAAAGCCCACCAGAAGCTCAAAATCCAATTTGTTGTCTCAGCTTGACTAATGATGAAAAGTATCAAAAATTACTATTATCTTTATAAATCACCTCTTTTATCCTGATGGAGTTCTGGGATTTTATGTTGTTAAGTATCATTCCTCTGTGGAATGTAAATGCAAAATCAACAACAACATATTCAGTATAAACAATGGCACAAAATAAAAAAGGAACAATACATTTTTAAAGGAAACATCACAAAAACAAAGTATGAAAAGAGATCAGCATAAAATATCGTTGGGAAAATATATGTTACACAGCTTAACAAAAATGTGTGAGTCAAAAAGTAGCCTTCATTTCCTTAACATCTAACAGTTCTATTTGGAAAAGCATAGATTCTGCGGCACAGAAGCAAATATATCTTAACTGGGCCACGTTCATCCACCTGCCACAGTTCCTTTTTAGTTACACTGAATATGTCTAACAACACTTGTTTACATTCCCTTGCTAGCACATTAGCATTTATTTCATTTTATAAAGTAAAAAATATGGCCAGTTTAAGATGTGCAAGATGCATAGCCAAGAATTGTTAAGTTATCTTGTGGAATGCAGTAATAAACACATCTCATTGTGAAATATTACTCTTAGACCATAACATACTATCAAAAATCCTCTATCAATTGAATCACTCATCCCACAATTATTTGCAGTACACCAGCTGTGTGCCAGACTGTCTTTGAGGAACTCAAAATGAAAAGTTCAGAGGGCCTGGAGAGGGGTCTCTTTGCTGCCAGCCTGTGTGTATCTCAGCTCTTCCCTACTACCTCCACTGACCTCCCCTGCCCATGTCCTCGCTCCACAGCTGCTCCTCCTCTTGACTGAGCTCTGACTTTAAGTAAACTCAGATAATGTATCACCCCACATACTGTGGACTTCATACCTCCTACCACCTCATAGGCTATGCCTTGACTCACCTACGAGCTTATCTATGCTTGTGGGGCTCCGGTGTGGTTTCTTCTTTCCCCTTTATTGTCAACTAGGCTCAATACCTACAGCCACCAGTAAATAATATGGACACGTAAACATTACGGAGGCTCCTGGAGCAGCAACTGCTGCTAAGAGATAGACTATATCCAGTACTGATGCCTTTCATTCAATCTCTTTACTTCTTATTTCGCCACCATGGATGTGTTCAGAACTGATCAACTCTGGCCAGCCACAGTTTTGAATACAGGATTTCTCATCCCCAGCACAGCATGGCCCATGTTAGTGATATCTCCTCACTCATCTTCCATGTTAATTTTTGTTCCAATTTCTTTAAAATATGTATAAAATCCTGGTACATTAGTCATATTTTAATTATTGTAGCATAATTATGTGAGATGGACTAACTTAAAGCAAAAGATGTATCTAGCTCACAGTTTAGGAGGCTGAAAGTCCAAAGGGTAAGACCCCACCCTGAGCTTCATTACCTCATAGTGGGCTGCAATAACAGGAAAACATGCAATAGGAAGAGTCATATCTTGAATCTGGAAACAGAGAAAGAGAGACTAGGATTACTCCTTTTATAACCATCTTCACATGAGAACTACCAAGTTTTTGCATGAGAGCTCCCTTAATCCCTCTCAAAGGTATGGCCCCTGTAACTGAAAGAGTTCACACTAGCCCCATCCTTAAAGATTCTGCCATCTCCCAGTCCTGTCATCCCAAGGAACAGGGGACACTGAAACTATAGCCACACAATAGCATGTGGAATAGGCTAAGGTTTCAGTGGGTGGGCATCTGCTTATTTTCTAGTACTTCTGAGTGCCACCTTTACATTCTTAAGATCGTCCCCTCTCTTCATATATCATTATCTTATCTTGATATCTCTGGCACTAAACTTGGATTCAATTTTGACAGATTGGTATTCTCTATTGACACTGTAGTTTGATTATCAGATCTATTTCCTCATAAGACTCATAAATTATCCAGTCTATTAAGTCTTTTTATTCCTAATGTATGAGTATTGCTCTCAGTTATCAAGTATTTCCATTTTCAACTTGCTTGAGAACAGATTACACAATGACGTCGTGTCTAAATCCTAAAATACAGATTTTTGAGCTATAAAATGTTTATTACATCATCTACTTAAAATTGAATCAGCTAGGATGCCTTCATCAGCAAACACACTTTAACCTAGCTGGCTACAATAAAGAAAATATGTGATATCACGTAATACAAGCCTAGGGGTAAAATATTTCAAAATGTGGTGAATTCATCAGTCCAGTGGTGTCAGGAAACCATATACTTTCCATCTTCCTGTTTTGCTCTCTTGTCCTCACATGAGAGGGCTTCTTATATTTACAAGTTGGTGGCCTCAATTTCCGGTGACATCAGAATAAGAAATTCAGGTGTTTTAATTTCATTGTTATAATTTTTATCCATGAGGGAAAAAAAACCTTTCTGAGAAGACTCTCAGAAGACACTTACTGAATCAATGGTTGTATCAAGTCCTTATGCCCATGTTTAAATCAATGATTGGTAAAGGGAATTGAATTACAATGATTAAATTGGATCATAGTAGGTCTGGAAATAAAAATAACCTCTTCCTTGACAAGATGAGTTCCAATAAAAACATAACTTCTGTATCAAAACAGGAGAGATGTGCCTTTTAAGTAGGTAGCCAAGCAAACCACATTTGTTATTGATGTATATGCGGTAAAGCAGAAAGAAAAGCTCTGCTTAGCCACACTCAAAATGCATAGGTGCCATTGGTCCATCCAAGGCTTGCTTACATGGCTATCATTTGACAACACTCCATGCCATGACAGAAGTCTTTCTTCTTTAAGACTCTCTGAGCCTGAAGAGTAAGTCCTAGGCTCTTATTCTTGATGAAAGCAATATGATCCTCTAAAGAGGATGAGCAAAGAATTCTCAGAAAGCAGAAGAAATCAAAGGACAAAAAGATACAGCTGGTTTCCTCAGGGTCTTTTATAAGGCTACTAATTTACTCATGAGGACCAAATTCTCATGATTTAAATACTCTGCAATGATTAATCACTCTATAAATTCCCCACCTCTTAATATTGTAACTTTTTTAGGTTCAAATCAGGAATTTTAAGGAACCCAGATTTAAACCATAGCATTCTTGAAAACTTCACCATGCATGACCTTGGAGAAAGCACATTTTTTTTACATAACCAAAATAACAATATGAAATTTAGAGAAATTAACAATGACTCTTTAACATCATCTAATACCAAACCATACACAAATTTCCCATTTGGCTCACATTTTTCATAGTTTTATATTTTCACCTCAAAGAAGGATAGGTTCATACATTGCATTTGACTTTGTTAAGTCTCATTTAACTTCTACCTATCTTTTCATTTTTTTCTCATAATATTGTCTTTTCCATAAAATAATCTAAGCCTGTTTTGTTGAAGTAATGTCCTTTGTTTGCATTTTATTTGGTTATTTCTTCTTTGTGGTGTTTACTTGGTTTCTTCATTCCCTATATATATATATATTGCTAACCAGAAGTTAAGTATAAAGGCTTAATTAGATTCAGATTAAACATCTTCATGCATACATTATACTGCATTATTTTATGAGTTGCATAATTTTACATTGACCCTTGCTTAGTTATGATAAATTTGAACATTTGATTAAAGTCTACTTTTCTATTTTTCTATTGTAAAAATATAGTTGTAAAATGATTTCACGGATAATATGAATTGGATAATTTTGAGTAATCAGATTTTTATTATTGAATTTGCTTTTTGCAAAAAATAACCCCTTTTATTCTATAATTCATTATCATAAAGTAATCTTATGTTTATATAATGAACACCGATATTTTATGTGAATATGTCCATTTCAAAAGAGATTTAAAATGTTACTTGTATTTTTATTCCCTAAAATAGTGTAGTAATTTTATATTTTATTTTAGTTACTGATACCTCAGAGCAATCCCTGACAAGTACACAAACTAGACTAAGTGTCATTGTTACTAGAATTGTCACCATGATATTTTAATTCTTCTGGTGATTTGGCCCAGTGGGTATTATCATCCAGCCCAACTGAGGAAGGAAACATGTTCCAAAAGACTTGCCCCAGGTCACACATTTTAATCATCAGCAAAGTTACAGCAAAAAATCCTCATACACCATATCTTTTTCCATTTCAATTATACAACGTAGTTTTATGTACCAATAAGAACAACAGATAGATATTAAGTTTTGAGATAGTGTTTCCTTTGCACTTAGAATTTTTAGTGTAAACTTAATTTTAAAAAATATTTAATTTATATATGTTTGCAGTACATAATTATTACATTCATTATAAAGAGTTGGTATATGCACATGACACATCTTAAATCATTTTATGCCCCTTCTTCTCCCCTCCCTCCTTCTCTTGGTCCCATTCTCATTTGCAAATATCTATTTCCCTTTTTCTATTATCTATTTTTTATTTTGGGCTTTAATTTATTCATACTTTCGATTTCTCTTATAAGAGAAAAAGTGATATTTAAGCCTGTGTGTCTGGTTCATTTCACTTAACATTACATTCTCAAGATGCATCCATTTTCCTACAGATGCCTCAAATTTACCTTCATTTACAACCGAGTATATACTATTGAATACAAATACCACATTTTCTTTATCCATTCACCTGTTGATGGACACATAGGCCTCTTCAAAAATTAAACTATTATGAGTTTTGCTCCTATAAACATAGGTGTACATGTTTTGTTGTAATATGGTGTCTTTACTCTTTCTGGAAGATACTTAGAAGGAGAATAGCTGGGTCAAATAAAATTTCTAGTTTTAGTTTTTAAGGATTCTCCACATTGCTTTACATAGTGATTGTACTAGTTTATATTCCCACCAACAATGTATAAATGTTCCTATTCCCCACAGCTTTGTCAGCATTTGTTACTGTTTCTTGATGATGATCATTCTTTCTATAGTAAGATAAAATCTCAGTGTTATTTTAATTTGCATTTTTTTAATGTCCAGCGATGTTGAACATTTCTTGACTTATTACCTGGCCAAATATATTTCTTCTGAAAAGTGTCTACACATTTCAGTAGCTCATTTTTTGATTGGATCTTTTATTTTCATGGGGATAATTGTGAGGGGTTCTTTATATTCTCTAGATATTAATCCTTTGTCCAGGGGGTAGCTGGTAAACATTTTTCCCATTCCGTAGGTTGTCTCTTCACTCTGTGGCTGTTTCACTTGCAGTGCAGAAGCTTTTTAATCTGATATAACCCCACTTAATGATTTCTGGTGTTACTTCTTGTGCAATTGAGGTTCTGGTCAGATAGTCTTTACCTGCACCTATGTCTTCAAGATTTTTACCTAGCTTATCTTCCAGCAGACGTAATGTTTCTGTTTTAACATTTAGATCTTTGATCCAGTTTCATTTTAGTTTAGTGTATGATAAAAGATATGAGTCTAATTCAATCTGCTGTATGCATATAGCCAGGTTTCCCACCACCATTTGAAGAAGAAGCTATCTTTGCTCCAGCATATGTTTTTTGCCCCTTTGTCAAAGATCAGAAGGATCAATGGACCTGGTATTCTGTCTGCATGTTCTGTTTTATGCCATTGATTCACATGTCTGTTTTTGTGCCAGTACAATGCTGTTTTTATCACTAGCTTTGCAATATAACTTTAAATCTGTGGTTCTGTTGCTTTCTGCTTTACTCTTGTTGCTTTGGATTGCTTTCACTATTCTTGGTCTTTTTTGATTTCATATAAATTTTAGGATTGTTCTCTTTAGAACTATCTGTGAGAAATGCTGTTTTTATTTTTGATTGGAATTGCCTTAAATCTGTATATCAGCTTTGAAAATATGGTCTTTTTGATGGTATTGATTCAGTCTATCCAGCAACGGGATATTTTCCATTTTTTGTGGCTTCAGTATCCTTTTTAGAGTATTTTAGTTCTTTGTATAGAGGTCTTTCACTTTGTTGCCTAGTTTTTAATTCTTAAGTATTTAATTTTTCTTGATGCTACTGTGAATGTTAAGTAATTTTTGTCTTTTAAAATAGCTCTCCTGAATTTCTGACAGTAATAATTTTCACATTTTGGAGACACTGTTGGAACTGCAGCATTTTCTCATTGTTTTGTGGTTATAATTTATCTGACACAGTGAGCGGGTTAAGTTGATGGTTACTGTTCTTCACTCTCTCAGGATGATCCTCATCCCACCAGGAGCCATGCATTGGACAGTTTCACTCAATTACTTGACCTGCTGAAATATTATTTATATGGAAAAAATAGAAAATGAGTTAATATTTGTTTGAGAAAATATATGCAGTTTGGATTCAGAGAAATTAATTTCAACCAAGAGAAAAATGTGAGTTAAATTTCTTAATCAGAGAGTTAAAAACAAAATGCTGAGAATCTAGTAAGATTTCTTCAAATTATAAGGAATGTACAAACATCTATAGAAAACTGCTAAACAAATGCTTAAATGCCCACACATTTTAGCTATCTAGCTATTAAAAGTTCAATTTAAATAAAAATATTTTGCTTTTGATTTTCATTATTATTATTGTCTTCTCATTTGAAGGTGTTTAATTTCTTCTTTGGAACATGTATTCTGAGCATTATAACTATAGTCTGTTTACTCAAAATGCAAAAGCGTGATATTAAACTCAAATATTCTTATCATGCTTACAAGACTTGAGAATGAAAGCATTTTACTGAGATACATGTGCTTCCTGTACTCACCATTCAATCTTTGCATTAATTTTTCATCAGCTATGTTTGTTGCTCCCAAGGATGAATGCTGTATGAAGTATAAAGTAAGAAAATGTGAGGGAGGTTTTTCTTCACACCTTTGTCTACGTAGTTTTTTGTTTGTTTGTTTTGTAGCTGTCTGAGTCTGGTATAAGGCTTCAGAAGACATGAATATATTTCTGTAATTGAAATAAAGAGTGCATGCTTGATAAACTCCATCTTTACACATGGTAGCTGGCCTCCAAAATGTTCCTTGTTTCACTTGTAATGAACATGATGGTAAACAATCATTGCTTTTTGCAGTTTTTTTTTTTTTAATGTAGTTTTCTGAAATTCAGTACAGACCTGCTGACACATTTATCTCCTCATCATTGGACTTTGCTGGGGTGAATCTTCACCTTGGGAATGGAGGAAAAATAGTTTAATTAACTCTGCCAATTATGTTCATGATCCATGTCTTTTTGTTTTCATATAAAAATTGACAATTGTATTAAAAGTATATGGAATTTGACAAGAAAGTTAAGTGACTTTTAAATGGAATTCAATGGTGTCTAAGAAGTTTGTAAATTCATTTAATCATCAGCTGGACAGTTAGTAGAAAAAAGTATCAGATTTTATTTTAAAATTTGTATTTTATTAAGGTAGTTTGGTAAGCCATTTCTTCAATTAAAGCATCCCCCAAACTCCCTTAATGTCATATTCTACACTACATGATTCCTTTTATGGAGGATTTTGAGGTTAAGTTTTATAGCAAGGAGCCACATGATCATTTTAATATTTCCATATGGTCAAAAACTCTAAAGTATACATTATGTTTCATCCTTCATTAAAGTCTAAATTGCATATAAACAACCTCAAAATTCTTTTCAACTTACTTCAGACAAAGGACTGCTATCTAGAAGACATTGGCATAGAAAAAGACTTTATGATCAAAACCTCAGTAGCATGGGAACTAGCACAAAGAATCAAGAACTGGGATATCATCTTATTAAAAAGCTTCTGCACTGCAAGAGGAACCACCAACAAGGCTAAGAGACAACCTACAATGTGGGGAAAAATTTTTAGCAGCTGTACCTCAGACAATGGTCTACTATCTAGAATATATAAAGAAGTGAAAAAATCAGACCCCCCAAATTCAAAGACTCAATTCAAAAATGGGCATCTGAAATGAACAGACATTTCTCAGACAAAGAAGTAAAAGCAGCAAATAAACATATGAAAATAATGTTCAACATCACTGGTCATTCGAGAGATGCAGATGAAAACAACACTGATGTTTCACCTCACCCCAGAAAGAATGGCTACTATCAAGAAATCAACCAATAACAAATGCTGGTGCGGATGTGGAAAGAAACGAACCCTTATCCATTGCTGGTGGGAGTGCAGACTGGTGCAACCACTGTGGAAACAAGTATGGAGATACCTCAAAGAACTAGGACTGGAGGTCCTATTTGAGCCAGCTATACCCCTGCTGGGTATCTTCCCCAAAGAATTAAAAGAATCATACCACAGCGATATATGTGCACCCATGTTCTCTAGGGGCACAGTTTGTAATAGCTAAAGCTTGGAAACAGCCCAAGTGCCTATCAACTGGAAACTGGATAAAGATGTGGTTTTTTTTTAATAAAATGTAATACTACTCAGGCATAAAGAATGAGAAACTAGAGACATTTATCGCTAAATGGATGCATATTGAGGCCATACTCCTAAGTGAAATAAATAGGACACACATGTGTAAATACCAAATAGTTTCTCTGGTGTGAGAAACTGAAAGTGTAAGTAAGGATTAAAATGATTAAAATGAATAATTGATAATCTGAAATTGGAAGAAAAGGTCGAAAGGGTCAGGGGAAGTGGGAGGGGAAGGGGAATGGAAAGAAGGGAAAGGAAAATTATAAGAAAATGAAAAAATGGAAACAAAGTCTTTGTAAATAGGGAAGGGTGGAGGGGGTGAAGGGTGCTCAGGGAATGGGGAAAAAATAAGAACCAAGATACATCATGTACAGGTACAAGCACCCAATGATAAATATAAATGTACTGTATACCCCAAATGTACCAATAAAATAATTTAAGGAAAAAAATCTTTTCAACTGGGCATGATTTACTCAGATAAATATGTGGTAGAAGAGAAGTAGGGCTTATAATCCTACTAAGATTTTCTTAGTGTATTGTAGGTAGATACATCTAGGTTTTGTACAATGAACAGTGTACTTTATATCAGTTTACATTGCTGAATAACAACTAACACACCAACACTTAGTGAATTAAAAACAACAATTAATTTTAGCTTATTGTTATGTAGATTGACAATCAAGATGGGACTCGACTGAGTGATTCTGTAAGATTGTTTAGTGCTCATCTCTGTGTACTCTGGTAGCTGCTGGCTGGAGCTGGCACTTGGACTGACAATGGGTGAGAATGCACTGGTCCTCTTATGAATCCCTATTGCCCAGAAAGCTAATTTAGGTTTGCACACATGGAAAGGTTAATATCTCCCAATACTGTCATGGTGTGCACAGTCTCTTGATAACGATGACTCAAACTTGCTCATCATTCTCACACTCCAAGACAATGCACAAGTCCAACTCTGATTCAATGCATGGAGGAGTACACCTTATCTTTTGATGGGTGGAATTTCAAAGGACTATGGCACTTTGTAATCATCTACATACCAAAAATGGGGCAAGAGGATTTATAGGATTTTCCATGTGAATATTTTATAAACTAAATACTTAGCATGTAATGAGATACTGTGTCTTTTTCATCATTTTAATTCTAAAAACAAATGTTTATATGTTAAAATTCTAAAACTAAAAATACCTGCTACTTTCACAGTTATGTTTGACTTACAAGATGCTCTTATCCTCTTTTTTATTTAAATTTCCATTAAGTGTCATGGGGAAAGTGTATCATTATTGTTCAAATTACCAAATAGTTTAATGAAATACTACACACAATTCTACTTGTCTTTCTTCCATGCTCATCAAAATTTTAGCAATTCTTTAAGAAAACATTTGGCTAATGCTTTCCTTTTGAACCTAAAGCATTTTCTCTTAAAGAAGACATACTTTTAACCAAAAAAAGGGCTAAAAATTTATATAGGTAACATTTAACTCAAAATACTAGTGAGTTAAATTTTAATCATTCCATGTAAAATCATTAAATTTAACTATTGTGTGCAATAATATGATTTCCTTGGTATTGTTCAAAACAGTAAGACACAACTATGTAAAATGTACATTTTATGTACATGTCATCTAACTCTGCATTACCCCTGTTTGAAAATTATTGCCTAATTATTTGTCTTTGCTACTGGGCACAAAATATCTGTAAGAACAAATATCTAGCCCATCAAACCCACCAAAAGATCCATGGCATATTGCTTGACTCATCATAGAAGCAGCAAATGCTTTTCAAAAGAAAAAAAAAAGAAGGTCTTATAACATTAAAAATATAAATTAGAAATGGTAAAATATACATATACCGACTACATACATACTCTATATTAAAGTTTCCCATGTTTAAAAATATATTGGACTCATATTTTAAAGGCTATTCTGTAATGGAAAATGCATGCATATTCATTTGGTAGTGTAAATAACCCAGGAAATCAATGAGCTTATTTGGGCAAAAGGCACCATCTCAAATTAGAATTATTATTTTTATTTTATACACTCCTAAAATACATTTATTAAGGTAAATGTGTTTAGGGATTGAAACATTTAAAAAATTTAGTATTGCAGTTAAAAATGAAGCTTACCCAATGGTGTTATTTTAATACTTCATAACATAAAAATTGAGAAAATGAAAATAATCAAGTAATCATTATTTATTGAGAATTATTTATGAATAATTATTCTCTAAAGTATTTTTTTTGGAAAAGCAAGTTTATAAATGCGTCTTATTGCAGAATAAAGAGTCTCAAGATCAAAATTTTTGAATATGGTATATTCCAAGTTACTATGAGATAATTTAATTCATTTTAATTTTATCCAAATCTCCAATATTCTCAGTATTTTTGGATTATAATGGTCTAATGGTAAATGATGACATAGTTCTACTAAGTGAAGTTTTGGAAGACAAATTATAGAAGTAAAAAATTTTCAAGGTAATAAAATACATTACACATCAGGCTAAATCTCTTAACTAGCTCCCTAAAATTTGTGAGTTAAAATGTAAAATTCAAATTTACTTTGAGTTTCTTTAACAAAACATACCTTTTTTTTTAAAGGCTCTGGCTCATATCCTTTAATAAAAATTGTATAAATATTTTATAAAGATGTTTTACAACACTGATTTTTAAACAATCTAATATATTAAATGCATTTATAGCATGATTTCACTGTGATTTAAATGACAATTGACATAGCTATTTAATTTGCAGAAATAAAACTCTTCCTCTAGCAGTGCTATGTTTTAAGAAGCATTTCTAAAAGATCTTTGAAGACAAAACTACAAACATCTTCTGCATATTCAAAAGTTACTATTAGACATATTTTAGCGTATTGTGGAATGATGAAAATTAAAATGTTAGTACACATTATTATGAAGTTGTGGAGTTTTTATATTGTCAGGAAAAATGCTATTATCATTGTTGTATTTTGGCAGCATGGTGGCTTAATAAATATGAATCACATCTATATTTATTGTTAGAAACAGTTCCACTCTTTTTGTTCTTAAGTTTTTAAATACAAAGTCTTCTATCTGTGTACAAGTATTTGAAAGGGTGGAAATGGTCTAAATGATATTGTAGTATTTGATCCAAAGTTCTGAATAGGATAGTTGTATAAATTCTTCTACTATTTCTCTCTGTTCCTAATGCCAATGCTGTTTGAGTAACCATGTATTTGAGCAAAACGTTTTCTTATTATATTCATTTATATTTGTACATCCAATAATATCAACCTGTTTCACTTGAGTGTTGTTGGGGATTGATGAAAGAACTCTTGGTAAACATTCTAATATACTTAAAGAAAAGAAGGTAAATAACTAGAGAAACTGATGTTTAATTCAACTGTAATCTACTTACTATATATTTTAGAAAACACAATGTACTTATAAAAAAATAAACAAAAATTCAAATGATAAAAATAATTGCCTTGCAAACACTAAAGATTTATGCAATTACGTCATTGCATTTTCTTTTAGGGTCACAATAATAAAGAGCAATAAAACATAAAGTGCAGAAGTCTTTTAATTGAGTTTATTTTTCCTTGGTCTGTAGTGAGATCGTTGGAGAAGTAGCTTTTGTCCTGACATTAAAGTACAAGGACTACTATTTCATTCCATTTTAATAAAAAGAATGTACATTAAGTTTTTGAAATGGAAAAGCTATAAGTCATTATGAAAGAGGATATAAATGTTGACCTATAGTAAAGAAGATCTTTTATCAATAATAAAATAATTTTTAGTCTTTGGCAAATTGGAGAAATTAAATGTGAATGGGAAAAATCAGAAATATATTTGTGTACACTTTATCTAACATGACCCCAACAATATTTTATGTAGAACAATTAAAGATTAAAATCTATGTGAATAGTTCATATTATGTAAATTAGAAAGTGCTAAATAATATGCATTACATTTCTAACATGAGTCAATGCTTCATTATTCTTTTTCGACTACTCACTCTGCCACACACACCATAATTATATTCCTTAACTTTGAAGATGACAATATTACAGTATTTCTTGGAAGAAATAAATTTGCTGATAAATTTACATCATGTAAAAAATGAACTTGGGAGAATGATCTGAAAAATACATTAATATTCTACTATTGCAACTGAAAAAAGTTATATGAAGAAAGAAATCAATGCAGTGGTAGAAAATAAGTCAATAGTTGGTATCTGTTAGTAATTTGTGTATGACTTTAATTATTATATTTAATTCAATGAAAATCACATACTTGACTGTGTTTTATGTTTGTGATTTTTCCATGGGAAATAAAATGCAAGTTTAGGCATTCTTGTTTATATACTGAGAATATTTAAAATTTTATAAAATGTTAGCCTTACCTGAAGATTGAATAAATTTTTTTGAAAATAATGCAAAATAAACCTCCTTGGTAGAGAGGAAGTGTACTTTATTTCTCATAGGTTAGACAAATACTCTAATTTAGTATGGCTCTCCATATTAAAGAACAATTGGAAAATCGCACAAATTATGTGACTCCAGGTTATTGTAATACTAATAAGGCCATATTGTATTTGACTATTTTTATTACTAGATATACATCAGATAGTTAATTTAAAATGACTTGATGTTCAACAAAAAAGGGAGGAGGGATGGAGGAGAAAGGAAGGGGAGGAGAAGGGGATAAAAAGTAATTAAGATGTGTTATGCACACATACCAACTTTTCATGAGGAATGTGGTCATGTGTACTAAAACATGTATTTCTAAAAAAATAAAAATTGAAAGAAAAATAAAAGAATATATGAAGTATTTTTAAATGATATAAGCATTTCAGTATAAAATTATAACAAATTTAACTGAGAAAGGTCAATTCCCTGAAATATCTAGTACTGTCTCTTCAGTGTTTAATAAAATGGGAATAAATAGTAATAATCTTTAGGTTCTCTGTCTCACAACATTTAGACAGAAATTTACAACAGTCTTTATAGTAACAGATTAAGTAGCAGTCTCTAATTTTTTTTTATCTTTACAGATACTTACTAACAATAGAACAAAAGACAAACACTAAGAAGCCAGCAACATACAATCAAATGACTAAAAGTATAAGATCTGCAAAATAGAAAGTTAACCCTAGCAAACTACAACATTTTAAAAATGGCTCTTTTGGCTTGGGGCAGAGGAGGATGGGAGACACTGTCTATTACCTTCCCATCCTGCTCACTTTTCATTCAGCCTTCTATGGCACCAAAATCCACCTCCTGTTGTTTTTGGAGACTGAGATTTATCAAAGTTTGATTGTTTCTGCAACTGAAGGTTCCTTCAAATCAGTTACAATTTTACCTGACTATGCTCTGGGTTAACTGGGGCAACAGATATCACAGAACTTTCTTCATGCCTCTTCAGAAGGCTGCTTATCAAAAGTATTGAAAATGGTTGCTATGGCCACTATTATATAAAAATACAGTAAAATGTAAGCATTTGTTTTGAAAATATCTCTAAAGACTTTTTTGTTCATTAAGTTTATTGGTACATTTTAGGTATACAATACGATGACATTCATCATTGGGAAATTGGATCTTTAATAAAAGTGTAAATAAGGATCAAAATGTATAGTAGATAATGCAAAATAGGAAGAAAAGGTCTAAAGGGAAACAGGAACTGGGAGGGTAGGGGAAAGGAAGGAGGGGAAAGGGAGGAAGGGAAAGGAAAAATATGAAAAAAGGAAAAAAATGGAAACAAGTCTTTGTAAATAGGGAAGGGTTGGAGGGGTTGAAGGGGAGGGCAGAGGAATGGGGAAAAAATAAGAATCTCTAAAGACATTTTTAAAAAAATACTCAATAAAAAATATTCTCTTGGAATCAAAACAAATTGAAGAGTATGATTCTATGTCCAAATATTTTAAAAAAATAAATCAAAGTTTAATGTATTTTGCCCTTGAGAAATATACTTTCACAATTTCAATTTTATAAATATTAGTTCAGTTGTGGTGTTAATATAATGGAATCTAAGCAAATGTAGACAACAGAACTTCCATTTTCTTATGAGTAAGTACCACTAATGTGTTGCTAGCATTTAAATAATTAATAAAAAAGGGTAGATAATGCCATAAATTATTATATATTATTTTACAAAATGTATTTTGCCTTTCTTCAGTAATAAAGTCTTCTTAGAGAATTTGCAATTTTGTTCTATTGATGTATGTATGTATGTATATATATATATTTTGTTTGTTTGTTTGTTTGTTACCGGGGATTGAACTTGGGTCCTTATGCTTGCGAAGCAGGCAGCAGAACCACTGAGCTAAATCCCTGGTCCCTTGTTCTATTGATATTAATGATCTTAAAGATTAGGCAGCAAATACAGCTATCTTCCAAATATATACATTTAGAATATATTTTATCAAAACTATAAATTAAAGTAAGTGTAGTAAATTAAAAATTATTTTGTGTTTCCAAAAGTAAACTCTCTCTTAAATAGTCAACAAATAACTGACTATGCTAACTTTAATTTATATATATTTTTTTGGTACCAGGGATTGAACTTGGGACCTTGTGCTTGCGAGGCAGACAGCGGAACCACTCAGCTAAATCCCTGGCCCCTTTAATTTATAATTTTTGAGTGCCTAATTTTATAAATACATATAAAAGTTTAATTTGTATAACATTTTATATAATATGTTTATAGAGATAAAACTGTTCACAGTTGTAACATATTCCACTAATCTTACAGACTGGTTTCATATTTCATATATATTAAATTGGCAACAATATACATAGAAATCCAATAGTTATAAGAATTGTTTAACATTGCAGAATGTTTCTGAGCTGCAATGTGTGTGATGTGCTAATTATTTAGTGTTCTGGAATCATGAATTGGAAAGTGAATAGATTCAAAAAAGTGGGTACTCAGCACCACTGGGAAACAATAGATTGTCATGCAAGAATCTCTTGCATTGCTGCTATCTGAGGAAAGGATTTGACAAGTTAATTAATTTGAATTTTCTTACCTAAGCACATCTGCAAATCAAATTCTGCCTGACCTCTGAAATATTGTACATTTCTAAATTGGGAAGGGACATAAACCACAACTCTTCACTATATTCAGATGGTCATTTTTTGTTTGGAAGAAATAGGGTAGAAGACATGAGACTGTATTCTTCCATTCTGTATGGTATTAGTGACAGGAAGGTGGATGTGGAGTCACAGGTCATGCTGTGTGCCAGGGCTAATGGATTAATTTTGGGCAGTAAAGGCATTTTTAATCTTCAATATATTTATTTTCCATGAGTTTGTACCATGACCCTCTATAGAACAATGGACGACAAGTGCATCCCTTGCCAGGGTCTATAGTAATGATAATAGTAATAATAGTAACTTCATAATATTTGGAATATATGTCTGAAGCAAATGCAGAATAGTGTATTCAAGCAGTGTGTGTATGAATACAGATATATAAAGATGTACGTGTATAATCAAACATATATATAAATTATTTATAACATAAAATGTATTTTTATAGAAATATCATTTTAGGAGAAAGTAAACTAGAAATTTGGAAAGTTAGAAAGTGCTGAGGATCTTAGAAACAAAGTAAGGAAGAGTAAGTGTAGTAAGGGAAGAAAATACTTCTCATTAAAATATGTACAGTAGTGGAAAAGACAAGATAAAAGAGCATTTAAATAGTGAGTTTGGAGAGAAAATATAATCAATTCTACTAATTTGCTTGCTTTGGGGATATATATATCACAATAATGTGAGGATATATATATATAATGTGAGGTTATACATATTATGTGATATATATATGTAATGTGAGGATATATATTATGTGTATACAATGTCTTAAGTGCTACACAAGAAGTAGCTATGATTAGGAAGGTAAGAAACAAGATCCTCAAAAGAATTTCTCTTTAGAATCCAATAGGATTATAAAGGTCAGTATTTAATGCTTGTGGTATTTATCATGTTTTAGTAGCATAGTGTATGCATGTAAAAGAGAAACACCCAATAATGCCCACAAACTCTCTACTCAGCAGAACCAGGACAGACTTCTTTTACCAATAACCCTGATAAAAGCAGGTAGAGGGTGGCGTTTTTGTAGGGTTTTTCTGGTGTTACATATTAGAAGACGCATAAGATCCACAAATCCTTCTGTAAAGAAGTCTAAAGGCTTTTTGGCTCTGCAAAAGAATTTGTAGACACAAGTCATGAAAAGTTAGAGAGTCATTTTCAGAATCTACTCATGGTGTTCTGAGGGGGAAAGGAGGCATGAACAAGGCGTTTAAAAACAAAATGTCAGGGGTGGCTGTTACAAATTAGTTAATGAATTTAACTTAAACTTAACCCTTTAAAAATTTATTGAGGGCTGGGGATTTTAGTTCAGTGGTTTCACCTCCTGTTGTGCAAGCGCAAGCACAAGGACTGGAGTTCTATCCCTGGTACTAAAAAAAAATTGAAAACAAGTTATCAAAACAATTTCATTGTTGACCTCTAGTTTTATTAACTCTGAAAGTATTCCAACATCTCTGGAGCATGGCATTTTTGCCAATATTTGTATGTTCATATAACATCACAAAAATAACAGTTTAATGTTATTTTGGGAAGGCTAAGCATTCAAATAGGTGAGCAGGGATTAGCTGCCTTCTGATTATAAAGAGGGCTCTTACAGTTTAATCCCCAGGAGCTATTTGCTCCAGTGTTTTTAATGGACCTTAATGGCTCAAGTCTGCAGAGAACCCATATGCATGCATTTATATTTGTATTGATACATATTTCATGTATCAATTCCTATTCCCTAGTTGGAATTTGTTTTGTGTATTACCATAATACTCTTTTGTCTAAAATGTAATTATCTAATTATGTGTTCTGGGAGATGACATAGCTAGACTCATAGAGCACCAATTCACAAGCTTTTAATTTTTGTTTTTAATAAGAGACTATGAAAAAAACCTTTCTCCCTGTGGAGGGGGACACAGTACTCACACTTAAGTGGTACTTTCCAAATTGGAATTTTCTTTGCCAGCTCCTCTAGGAATCTCATTAAGTGTTTCTAGCACTACAGGGCAGTTTTGTCTACAATATGACCCTTGACAAAACCCTGTTAGTAAATCACAGGCTAGAAAGTCATGTAATGTGAACCTAAAGTAACTATGCAACATCAAATAATGCCAACAGGACAGTCTTAATTTTTTAAAGATGATAAACCCCCTGTGAAGTATACTTGCTTTAAGATTCACTAAATTAGTAATTTTATGTGCCAATAATGAATCATCCAAGTAATTTGTCTGAATCAAAAGATATTGTAGAAGCTGAGGGTGATTGGCCAGTAATCATAAAAAGGGCAAAACCAGACATCAGTGGAAACATACAAACTCCTCCTATGTGAACAGACTCCCAAAGGTTTGAAATGTACAGTCCCTAATACTTAGGCAGATTCGTATTATATGCTTCATTTCAGAATGAAGTTTCAGTTAAAACTATGTTTTGGCAATCTTGTACATGAAAAAAAAAACCTGTTTAAAGTTGGCATATCCAATACTAGATGTCACGTTTTACTGGTTGACACACACTTATCACTTCATTTCCCTGTACAGTAAACAACTCATAACTTACCTGTTAATTTGATTGACAGGAGCCTTAGGCATTTCTTAGCACTCATGTACTGTATAGCATGGAGTCAAATTTCATGATAATTGGCTTCAATAACAATAATAGTAATAGAAATAATAATTGTAGAGTTAATTTAAAGGAGTGAAAATGTCAAATATGAGGACAATAAATTATGGGAATTTCTCATTTGAGTAAGTAACAGGTTTAATAGCTTTTTCTCTAACTATTGAGATCATTCAATTGAACATCTGCTTTCCAGCTGTGCATGCTGATATATTACCAGGCTTGTATTCCTTTCTACTCTAAGTGTATTCATAAGTTTTTAGGAATTTCACTACCTGACTTTCTGACAATGCCTTGATTGTGAAAGATATAAAAATGTCAAAAATTATGTAGGTCATATAATGTGCAGGATATTATTTTTCAATTGACTCCAAAGACATATGCCCATGAACACTTAAACCATTCTCCAATCACACCTTGTTCCAGCTGGGATCAGAGAATTAAAAGGAAATAAGTCCTCATAATATACTTATTGCCAGAGTTCCTATCATTTCCTGACTATTAATGGGTTCTTTTTTTTTTTTTGGTACCGGGGATCGAACTCGGGTCCTTGCACTTGTGCAGCAGGCAGTGAAACCACTGAGCTAAATCCCTGGCCCAATTAATGGGTTCTTATTAACTTATTGTATCAATGGAAAAGGTACATTGTAAGTTACTTGAACTTCTGAGGTTGGCTCTTTAATATTAAATTCAGTTTATTACTTCTTTTATAACAATTCCAATACTGAGAATTTACTTTCAGAAAAATCCCATTAGATGGAGATTAGGTTATCTTAAGCTCGATAAATTCTGAGCCAAATCTTTGGAGTTCAGTTATACAGTACCATACTGACACAATCTATAGTTTTTTTAAAAAGTGAGACACGTTAATCAAAAAGGATGTAACCCAATATCTTGTCTAATAAAGCAATATAGAATGTATTCCACCCATTTCAAAGAAAAAATTCCAAATAAGATGTTATTATCTTCCAATCGGCCTTTATCGTTACTGTCACCATAGCAACTAAATAGCTCAGGGTTGCAACCTAAACAAGGGACCATATAAGATGAGCTTATGAGCCCCTGCATTATCAATGTTCATAAGACAGCAATTCAAAAACACTCAAGTCAGACCCACAAAGGAAAAGGGTTTAGTCTCTCTTTCCCTGACCAAAAGTATGGTTAATAAAAGTATTTCACCACATTTTAGACTTTATGGATTAAACAGCTTAGGAAATGGGACAGTGTGACCTGGAGGGACCATGTACTCATTATAGTCTTGGGACTCACTTCACAATGGCAATCTGCTGTTTTGCAAAATAATATACAACTGAAGATGAGATGTATTGATTGATTGGTTTAATTTTATTAAATGACACTGAAGAAACATGGTTTGCTTTCTTTTTCTTAACAACGTATGTAATTAGGAGAATACCATATATGAGAGTAAAGTAGGACAGATTTGGACTGCTCAGGAAAATGAGTTCTATAAATAACAGACCCTGAGCAACCACAGCTTCTCAGGTTCATTTAAGAACACTATAATCTGTGAGATAATTTCAAAATTCTCTAACTATAATTCACAGAGCAGTAAGTTTCTGCTTATCTGTACCTATTAGGTACATATCTGAATAGAGCAGTCAATAATGGTAATGATGAAATTAATAATCTGTAATAGTTCTTGCATATGGTTCTCTTATTATGCCACTTTATTTGTATCAGGTCTTTTTAACTCACTCTGCACTTTTCTTTCACTCAGACAATATGTAACTCTCCAAGTTTAGGAACAGGCAGGACAAGGGTTTAAGCCTAAGCAGTCTGACTACAATGCCTGCTCTCAAGCAGTGAGTTTAAACACTTTTGTGTTTTGCCCAGAAGGTTCAATAGTTTCACTGAAGATGCAAATTGATATATATTTCTTGGTCTCCTTTCATTGCTATGTATCGAGTGCTGTATCTTTTCTATTTTGATTGAGCTTTCTTCGTGTTGAAGATATATAATTTAAGTTATGTGTCTTTACATATTTCTTGATGAAATTAATACTGGTCACTTTTTATAAACTTACCTTTTCAAAATGGTACCCTTGAAATCCTGAAGTTTGTATTGTCTATATTATAGGTTCAACACTTGCTGTATACAATCTGAAATCACACTATATCTTTGTACAAAAGCCACAGTTTCTCTCTCTCCCTCTCTCTCTCTCTCTCTCTCTCCCTGTCCCCCCCCCACTTCTCAGAAAACAAACCACCAAATGATAAAGAGATTTCTACCAGGATCATTTCAAAGTGCCAGGCAAGATGAGAGGGCTTGCCCAGGAATCATTTAAAGCCACTGCATCCATCAGTTGTGAAATAAGTGGATCCTCATGATGTTTTAGCATAAATGAAATAGAAGCAATCGAGCTAACAGTAGCTCTGCTCCAGCATGGTGTAGTGAGAAGAAAACAGTACCAGACAGTTAAGGATCCAGGAAGCGGGGGAGAGGAGAGAGCATTTCCAAGAGCAGCCAAAAAGTCCTTTTCTGTGGTTGACCGGGGCCAAGCAGAGACAAAACTTCTGCAGACTCCATAGAAACCAAGAGATCCCTGATCTAGTGGGAAATTGGAGATTTAAACGTGAGCATTCTAGTTATCATTATAGTTATATCAACATGAAAATATATGTGAAAGTTGAATTGCTTTTCTACAAAATTATACAAAATTCTAGATCCATTCCAAACCCTGAATAGCTACATTGTTTTCCTCCCTTGACCATCAACTAAAATACATTTTATAAATAACAAAATAGATGAAAAAATTCTCTGCATTATTGCCTGATAGGATTAACTTTCTCCCTGATAAAAAATTATGGAGATATGTTAGCGATTCTCCCCAATGGAATGGTAATTTTAAGGCATATAAGGCTCATCCCGTGGAGAGAGGATAAACGATTTCCAGGATCAACATCAGACGCTTAGGTGCAGATGGACGATGAGAAGTTACATTTAGTTAAATCCTGAAGGTTTTGCCACTTAAATTGGAAATGAATCATGAAGAGTCCATGTAATTACAATATGCATAACAGCATGCCAATTTCTGTGCCACAAATATAAATGCAGGGAGCACAGCACACTGATATTTTAGTAGGGATGGAGGAAGGAGGCAAACATGATCAAGAATGGGTTTTCATGAATATGACATCTCAAATGAGTTTTGAAAAGTGAAAAACAATTTTCCATCCACGGGCTGAATAAAAAAGATGAATAGCCTACACAAAATATCCATGACGGTGCTATTGATATTATTAAGAGTTAAGCTTGGCTGGATATAAAAGTTCATGAATCAGAAAAGTGGAGAGGGCAGAGGTTGGCAAGCATCAGATCATGAGCCAACTTCTCTGTGCTTTAGAGTTTGAATGTTATCCTAAAGGCAGTAGGGAGCCACGAAGGGTGGTAAGTAGTAAAAAATCTAGCATGTTAGATTTTTCAGAGGTTTGAATTTTTAATTTGTCTTTCAACAGTAAAATATAGAAACTACCAGAGGCCAAGCTAGCCCAGGGCCTAGTAGACTAATCACAATGATTCAGGTGAGAAGTGATGTCCCTGACAGGAGAGAAACTGTGCAAGTCAAAAGGAATGGATGTGGTCGAGTAAGATGAAGAATTAGAATTGATTTGACTTAGTTCCCATTAGGTAGAGAAAGAGAAAAAAGAGAAGAAATAGCTGGGGAGAGGAGCAATGTGAAGCCTTATTTATCCTAGGATACAAGTTTTTTCCAGATCCTTGAGTACTGATGTCCTAATCTATAGCACACAATCTCTACAGATGGAAAAATCTTGCTGTGCACGAATTAATTGATGATACCAAAAGCTTCTGAATTTTCTTTTTCTTTTTTTTTTGTACCAGGGATCAAACTCAGGTCCTTGTGCTTGCACAGCAGGCGGCGAAACCACTGAGCTAAATGCCCAGGCCCTAAGACTGCTGAATTTTAAGGAAAGTTGGTGTGGTTACTCAGAAGGAGTTGCAGCTTCTTTGAGACAAGGAAGGAAAGTAAACATGGTGGTGTTCTGACATGCTCCCTCTCTTTTCTTTACCTTTTATATCAAAAAAGAAGAAATAGAAAAGACTGAGCCTACGATCAAGTTGAATTAGAAGTTCTTACCTTGTCAAGAGTCCTGGTTTTGCAGTTGTGCACGAAGATATATTATATTTTAAATTTCTTTCTGTCAGCTACATTTTCAGGGTATGGTATTGTCTTATATGATCACAGCTCTGGAATACAGTGAAAAAAGCAACGTGAGTTGAAAGATAACATTCTCTAAGGCTTCTGAATTAGACTTATCTTAAATTAATGTTTCCAGAGCATTTGTATGTTGTAATTATTCATACAACAAGTGTTTACTGCACATCTACAATGTGCTAGGGATTGTTGAGGGTACAGCATTGAACAAAACAGGAAAAATTTCCACCTTATGAAGGTTTCATCTCATGACAAAGACAAATGATAAATAAGATGAACAAGTAAAATGCATAGTATGAGTGTAGTCAGTGCGGTCAAGGGATGGTGAGGGCAGTTGACCAATGGGCAGAGAAAATGAGAGGAAGACAATTATGTCTTTTGGACTTTCCCAGTGTGAGTATGTCATAACTGAAAATTCCCTTGAGCATTCTAATATCCCTAAGATTTTCAATAATTCCTTTACTTTAAAACAGTACAGATCTGTGATTTTCAAATCAATTATTTTCTATCAGCATTTGGTGCAGTTTCAGCCAATCAAACAAACTATTAGAATCTCATTCAACTTCTCAAACTGAAGCATTAAATGTAGAATTTCTCCACAATGAACCTATATTGATAAAATTGGCTCTCTATAAAATAAAAAGCTCTTAATAGTATACTGCAGCGCCTCATGGATCATACATGCTACTTCATCTTTAGGACTTACTGCAACTTTACTCTAATTGCAGATCTACAAGCAAAGAGGAAAGTGCTGGTGAGACTTGAGGAGACACAGCATTGTCTTATATGGTGTTCACTTCAGAGGAGATGATTACAGTTTCCTCTGGAAGTATAAGGTTAAATACCATATGAAAGGGCTGGAGAGGCTGATCCACAATATGGGCTTGGCAATGTCTCTCACCTTGAGGATGGTAAAAAAAATCAGAATTTAGGATATCAGTTTCCCCAGCTTCATGCTTCTCCAGGTCAACTCTCAGAACCCATTCATTCTCAGTGAGCATGGCAAAGTGTAATTCCTGTCTGATTGCAGGTTTCAGAATCAGGAGAATCAATGGTACAAGTTCCAGTCCAAAATCTGGGAAGTTCAATACCTAAGAGTAGTCAATGTTTCAATCAAAATCTAAAGGTCGGAGCAAAGCAATGCCCCAGCTCAAGGCAAGCAGGCAAAAAGAGTTCCCACCTACTACTCATCTTTTTGGTTCTATTCAAGTTGCAATTCATTTGATGAGATATCCACCCACTAGCGAGGGAAATCTGCTTGACTCAGTTTATGGATTCAATTGTTAATCTTATGCAGAACCAACCTCATATACCCAAAACAATGCTGCCAAAATGATACTCTATCCTGTGTTCCAGTCAAGTTAATTGATATATACATTAACAATTTATACTAGGATTTATTCTGGCTTATCTTTAGAACAGGTCTGGCACTACATCAAACCTAACTTACCAGCTCTTACAGTATAGATGGAGTTTATTGAAGAGCTAATATGAGCTAAACATTACCTTAAGGTCACAATATGGACTAGATTAATAAATTGGAGAGCAGGTTTTATCCCTTTTGTATATTGTGTCCTATAACCATGACTCCAAAGTGGGACAGAATGAGAGGAATATGAAACAAGAATCACAATACAAGTTTCCCCTGTGGTAGGCAATGAAAATAAACTGTGTAACATATTACTAGGAGAGAAGATTGTCTCTTTCTATATTTGATACTGAGTGTAAAGGCGAAATATAGCTAAAAATACTTTGAATTTAACACAAGAATAATGTTTCGGATGAATCCACATAGTGGTTCATGAAAATAAAGTACAATAACATTTTCTATGCTGACCTTGATGTTACATTTACTGACTTATTGGCAGCAACCTCAGTTTGATAATCTACCAACAGATGGTCAGTATTTCTTGCTATGCTTTATAGTCCCTTGCCTATTTGTGCATCATTTGACAGGACACTTCTGAGGGAGTGAAATTTAGCTGAAGATGTTGGGTTTGTTGTGTTCAGCAATGATTTTTGGCTCTTTCTTGAATTATTTCATTCACGTTGACATATGACCCTAATCTTATTCAGCTTGATTATCAAACAATAAGGATGTTACAATTCTGTATAGTTTCTAGATCTATTGTCTTCCAGGACTCAGTCATGTTCCACTAGTAAATTGTAATGACTATTTTGAGGTTTGATTCAAAAGTTTTTTGAAGTTTAGCCACTTTTTAAATTAATGCATATGAGTGAATAGCATTTCAATATTAGAGCACTTAAGTATTCCTGCTTAATATAAAATTATCAAATTCATCATTATTTATAGATAAGTGGTGGCACATAGATTTTTATCACATTTTTAATGGTAGCAAATTATTTCTCTCCTACTTGGCATAGTTCCAAGGTAGAATACCAGAAAATAGAGGAATACAAAGCCAAAAACAGTTTGCAATTAGTACTATATAATGAAGCATTTGGCAGAATTCGGTGTATATATGATTTCAGAGCCCTTTTAAAAAAATATAACAAAAATAATTCAACAATACGGATTACAAGCATTGAAATTTCACATCATTTGTCCTGAGAAATTTATTAAGTTTTTACTCCATGGAAGTAGAAATTTAGACCAAATTATATGTACAAAGATGGTAATCACAACATTCTATATAAAGTCAGAAGAGGATAGAAATTTTAATTATGAATATTTAAATAAATTATGGTTTATTAACATGATGAATATTTAACACATTTACAGTGTTTCCAAAACTTCAATACATGGGATATTATCAACTATGTGTATATTTGAACAGATATAAAATAAAATATCAGCTATGTGTCATTGATAGTATGATTACATCTTTTTACATTTTTTTGTTGGATTTTTTTCAGTTTTTTATATTGACCAATGCCATGTGACCAGCATCCAAAATGGTTTTAAATAATAAAGAATGAAAACTATTTTAGTTTTTCTGTACCAGTTTTCAATTCCATTGATAGGTAGATCTATATATGTAAGAAAATCTTGTGAAGTTTATTCATTTATGAACAAGTCTTATTATAGTGTTCTAAGCTATAAAAAGAACTACACTTGTCAATATTTTAAGAATTTAAAAATTGAAAAAGTAAATATTTCTCTTTTCAAGTTCATATAAGAATTAGGTAAGACTCTTAGTCATTTAATCGAAGTATTATCCCAAAATCTTCTCAACTAGAAGGGTACCCACTCCAGAATAACAAAAATAAAAACAACAAACATACATTGAATCGGTACAAATCCCACAGAAGAAATAACTATTCCCCATGAAGTATCACAAATGACAACAAAAGCAGACATGATGACAATTTATATGAAAGTTTACAATTATAAAATATTTACAAAATGATTACAGTTGAATTTTCTTGAGAGAATTTCACTCTATGTAATATACTGATTATATTAAAAGTATACTAAGTACAATGTTGAATATCGCAGAAAAAATAGTTGTTATTAAAAACAATATTGAGTCGACTAAAGAAAGGAAGAGATTCAGGCTGAGAAAATTGAATTTACTTACTTTCTCTGTCACAAAGAGCTGCAATATGGATTATCATTATAGTATCCAGAATATAGGCAATTAGTCCAAAGGCCCCGTAAGATTTTTAAAAGATGTAATTATTATAAACAAGACAGCAAATCCTTCTTAAAAATTAGAATTATGGGTCATGAGTCATAATATTTGTGTTTATTTAAGAAACATAGTAGAGTAGCTGAGTTTGATTTAGTTCCTACCAAGCTTTTATCTCCTCATGAGTAAAATCATAATATCTGTCTTATTTAACTCACAGCTATGAGGTATAAATGAGAGAATACATATGATAGTGATAGGAAACTCTAATAATACATTTTACAGATGTAAATAGGATAAAAATGACTCAGATTATAAGTCACTTGTCAAAGATGAAATTGGAAAATTCATGAGATAATAAAAGAAGATGTAGAATGATACATTAATGAGTTGAATGATGATGATGGTGAAGGAGAAAATTATTTTTCAGTGGCACTGTCATTCATTAAAATCATATATCTTGTATTTTAACTTCTCTTCAAATCCACACTCTAATGCAATGCCACTTTGTAAGATGATTCTGTAAAAATGGATGTATTTTTCCAAGGGTGATGAGATTTGAAGTATTAATGTAGAAGTTGTTCTGGATTTGGGGTGAGGAGAGGAAGAAGTTGTGATCTAAGAAATATACCTGGACTTCTGAGAGTAGATTCCAAGATAAGCACTTGAGTTCAGGGAGTGTTCAGGAAGAAATCACAAGGTAGAAAGAGATTCAGGAGAGGGAGGGATCATAAACACATAACCACTGTAGCTAACTGAGGCTTGGTATGCCCGAGAACCCGCTGCAGAATCATGTGGAACTTTCTTGCATTTTTTCATCAGAGACAATATTATCCAAGATTCTCATGAGTCTTTTGGATGGTTGTACCTGTAAGGTTTAAGTCCCTCCTATGAGTAGGCTGTGTCATGCTTAGCTTGGGCTAAGCTTATCCCCATATTGCTAGATAATTGCCTCAAGAAGAAAAGCAGAGCGGTAAAGAAGCTGGGGGGGTCCAGCTTACATGAAAACTTTTCACTTTGGCTACAGCCAAACTCAAAGCTTATTTGAAGAGATATGGAGCATATTGACAGAAAAATAAAGGAGCATTAAGAAATCAAATAATAACAAATATTGATGAGGGTTTAGAGGAAAAGGAACCCTTCCTTCTATATTGTTGGTGGGAGTCTAAACTGGTAAAACCACTATGGAAATCAGTGCAGAGATTCCTCAAAAAACTAAAACTAGAAATTCCATTTGACTTAGCTATTCTATTTCTAGGTATCTTCCCAAAAGAGTTCAAGACATCACATTACAGTGATACACGTACACCTATGTTTATAGCAGCACACTTCATAATAGCTAAATCTTGGAAGAAGCCTATATGTTCATCCAGAGATGAATGAATAAAGGAAATATGGTATTTACACACAATGGAGCACTACTTTGTCATAAAGAAAGATAAACTTGAGTCATTTGTAAGGGAATGGATATGCCTTGAGACCATAATGTTAAGTGAAATAAATCAGACATACAAGTTAAATATCACATGGTTTATCTTATATGAGAAACTCAAATTGTAAGTAAAGGCAAATAAAAGAAAGATAATAGAAAGTAGTGGCATAGATCTTCCTCAAATATAAAGCGAATCAAGAGATGGAGGGGTAGATTAAACAGAAGTTTAATTAAGATATGCTATGTACATATAGCAAATCCATACAATGAATTAAACATTATGAAATATGTAAAAATAAATGTTAATATGTAAAAATATATAAAAATTAAAAATAAAAATAGGAAAAGTCTGGAAAATAAAATAATCATATATAAAAATGTTTAGTTCATTTACCTATCATTTCCCAAACAGTTAATAAAATAGGAAAACTAGCTTTAAGTCAGAGAAACACATATGATTTAGACCTTGTTGATAGTAAATATATAACATGGTAAGTGTATTACCTATACCTATCATTGCTTTTTAATAAAGCAGGACAATATGAAACTACTCTCATTGTTGTTGAAAATAATAACCGAAAATGTTCAGCTCAAGTGTTTTTCCACAGGAGAGATTTAGCTATGCTATTCCTCTATACATCTCATCGCCTAATCACTGGATCCCCCTATCAAATTCATGTATTGAAACCTGAACGTGCCATGTGACTGTATTTGGATCTAGAGCCTGTGAAAAGATTATAAAGGTGGCATCATCAGAGTGGGGCCTAATCCAGTAGATCCAAAGCCCTTTATAGGGAGAGGAAGAGAAATCTTATTTCTCTGTACCATGTGAGGACAGATCATCTGCAAGCCAGGAAAAGACCCCTTATTATAAACTACATCACCCAGAACCTTGATCTTGGAGCTAGAGCCTCCAGAACTGCGAGAAAGTAAGTCTATTACTTAAGCCACAAAGCTATACAGTGTTGTGTTATGTCATTCTGAATAGATTAAAATATACCCCTTCTTAATCTATACGCATGGTATATAACAGCGTTTATCACCTAACTAGAGAAAATGATTCAGAAGTGTGTGTGTGTGTGTGTGTGTGTGTGTGCATGCACTTAACGTCAGAGATTTTTAGACTCCTTTTGAACTGTTTTACCATTGCTGCCACTTAGTTTCTATTTTGCAGTAGTGGACTTATAACTTGCCCCCTTGCTGCTTGATTTTTGTTTGCTTTCTTTTTTTTTCTATTTTTCTTTGTGGTGCTGAAGAACAAAACCATGTCCTCAAGAATGCTAAGCAAGCATTGTACCACTGAGCTACACCCCCAGTGTATGTTTGGTTGATATTTAATGTTACTAGGAACACCTTTAGCTCAATTATCTTTTAACTCCAGTTTTATGTTCTAATTTTTACCCCAACTCATCAACTCTTGAATACTGTAATTCAAATTCCTACTTCTGTGATGAAACATGAATTTTTTAATCTAATGAGCTAAAACTGTAAGAATTCACTTTAAATATATATTTTATGAATGATATTTTTAGGCTAAAATTATATAGAAAGCTTCAGATATATAAATGGTCTACACATACCTATTTCACTAACAAGACCACTTTACTAACTACTAATTATGAAAATGTTTATTATGTGACTTTCATGTTCTAAATTCTCTCACAGGTACAAGGATCACAGAAAATACCATTGTCTCCCTAAAATCCCCATTTCCTACCCATCATGAACTGATAGTCTTGTGGATGATGTAAATAAGAAGACTATTACAATTCAGGGTAATAAGTAAATGATAAAAGTACAAACATGTTGCAATTTTAAGTGAAAAGTGTCAAGGTAGAAATAAATCTCTTCAGGGCAAAGTCTGCAAAGTGTGACACTGTCCACATTTGCTTATTCTGGGTACTGGAATCTTGAAGTCGCCGAGAGTTGTCTTGGATTATAGAGGTTAGAGGGTTTTTGCTTGCTCATGTGAACATTTGTCTTTTTCCTCAGGGCTTTGTAAAGATGACAAAATGATTTGTTAACAATGAATGAGCACACAAACTGCAATGACAGCTATTTTACAACCCCCTATATGTATAAAAATATATATCCACAGACCACAAACTGTAAAGGATACAGTGTATTCTGATGCCAGTGTCTTCTCTCTCAATAAGGAACATTCTCTTTTTTTTGGTACCAGGGATCAAACTCCGGTCCTTGCACTTGCACAGCAGGTGGAGAAACCACTGAGCTAAGTCCCCAGCCCAATAAGGAACATGCTTAACCAAGGCAGCTACAGAGATAAAAGATGCCTTTCAGTGAATCCCTGATGGTCACCCCCAATGCCTTCCGCCTTGACACTAGCACACCAGAGTTAGGATAAGACTTCAAGACCCTAAGGCATGTAAGCTATTGATGTCCTCCCTCTGCTGCTATTCAAATGCTGTGTAATTTGAAATGTAGGTACTACAAATTTCTAAAAGAGTTAAGAAAAGTTCAACATGATTACACTTTTCTGAAGTTTACTATGAAAGTTTCACTGAGTTATACTTAACCTACCATAAAATATATCCACTGAAAGTATAAAATTCAATGACTTTTAGTAAATTCACAGAGTTGTGCAACCCTGGATATAACCTAGTTGTAGAATATGTCCATCCCCCACTGAAAGTCCCCTCAAGCCCCTTTTCTATCAATCCCTCCTACCATTCTACTTCTCTAGCCGTGGTCAATTCCTACTCTGTTCTCTGTCATGATAGATTTGCATTTTTCAGAATTTTATGTAGATCATGCAGTATGTATCTATTTGTATCTTTCAATGAAATTTTTGCCTTTTACTTTGAAATAATTATATCCACAAAACTGTTAAGATAGTAGAGCAAGGTTTCAGTTACTCTTCACCCTTTCTTCACAAATATGACATCTTACATAGCTATAGTACAATGCCAAAATTAGAAATTTCCATTACTGTAATGTTTATATATTGTTCTATGTTATTTCATTACATTTGTTAAATAATATGCATCAATTTATATGCATAGATTTTTCACTTTAAAATGTCCTATAAATGGAATTATGTAGTACACACTTTAAAAATTATGTGCAGTATAGTGTACATCAGTTATACCTCAAAAAGATGTTAAATGGAAATGGATAATGCACTTTTTCATTCTTATCAGAATGACCTTGCTCACATCTTTAAGGCAGCAAACCATCTGGATATAAAATCCCTTTTGTCTCAGCTTCTTTAACAGCAAGTTTGACACACATTGTGTTTATGTCCATAGTTCTACACAAAAGTCGTGATGATAACCCTGCAGGTCAGCTTGCATTGCTGTTTGCTGTAATGCAGCTCTTCAGCTCCAGATGGAAGATGCCTACTCCCTGTGAAGTGTCAAATGAATGAAGAGAATTAAAAAAGGGATTTTACTTCTGCTGGGGGAAAGGTGGCTGTTATGATAAAGACAGAATAGCAAATCTATTCCAGTTACCTCTAAGAAGGATTATTTGGATTTATCTATTGTGTTTTTTAGTATATGTCTTTGCATGGATCTTTTGCAGTTGCTCTAGGAATTAAATTATATGTACACAATTTATCACAGATTTTTCATCCTGTACTGGTTCAAGTGAAGTGAGGAAACCTTATTTTCTGTTATAGATTGAATGTTCTCTCTAAAACTTGGGTTAAAATTTAATTGCCATTACAACAGAATTGGAGGTAGAACATTTAAGTGCTGGTTAAAATAGATGAAAGACATTATTGAGGGAATGGGCTTCCTGATAATAGTTTGAGGTCCGCCCAATTTTTCTGATTTTCCTGTAGTTCTTCACCATGTGATGCCTTCTGATATATATATATATATATATATATATATATATATATATATATATATATGCGCACCAGGGATCGAACTCAGGTCCTTGAGCTTGCGAAGCAGGCAGCAGAACCATTGAGCTAAATCCCCAGCTCTGCCTTCTGCTATATTATAATGCAACAATAAGGCTCTTACCAGATGCAGAGATCCTGCTGTACAACTTCCCAGCCCACTGAACTGTAAGAATTAAGTCCACATTCTTTTAAATGATTAGTCTCAGGCATTTTGTTATAGCACTGAAAATGGACTAACATTTCCCTACTAGTCCCCATTTAAAATATGATTGTCTTAAACATTAGCTGTAGATTCACTGAGGACACACCAAATAATATTTGTATTTTTCAAGGTATTTGGCTTTGTCCATATCTAGACTAGTGTAAAGAAAACAAAGGAAAAACCCAAGAACTACCAAAGAGTCCTTCCTTGAGTCATGCAATCTGTTTCCAGCCTTCCTCTAAAAGCTCTTAGAATCTGTGTATAGTATGTGTGTGCATGTGGGTGTGCACATGCACATGTGTGTGTTTAGTCTCTATCTATACTTACTATGGAAAATAGGAGAAAGCACCTCCTGCTCTGAATTGTTCCTTCTGGTATTTTTCGTTGTTGTTCTCAAATGTGTTTTTATTTGATAATTATTAGACTGCTGTGGAATCATGGAGATTGCAAGCAGGGGAGATAAATGTGCTAGGACATGTCA